>NC_142947.1:34623985-34648985 GCF_046866305.1 Octopus bimaculoides | reverse complement strand
AAATTAGTATTTTGTAGAGTACGTTTTTCTTGATGGTGTCTGATCTTCATTGTTTGGATTACATCTTTGTGGTTCTTCTCTCAATTATTAATATATATATATATATCTATCTATATATATCTATAAAAACTTACTACGCCAGTGTCTTAATGGTGGCAGCTGACGACGGATATGTTCTCTATGTGGCCTGTTTGTTTGTTGTACCTTGTTTATCATTTTGCCCATGTTCTTTTGCAACGTCATGTACCCAGATATGTATATATATGTACATGTAGATGAAGGTATGTACATACATGTACATATATATGCATATACTCATATATTGTTTATATATTTTATATATATATATATATATATCTTTTATCTTTTACTGACGCGTGGTACACCGTGCACCTGCACAGGTAATGTCGAATCGATGGGGAGGGGTGAGAGAGATAGAGAGATAGAGAGAAACAGTGTGCGCGTGCGTGTGTGGATACTCTCGTTGATCTCATCTGTCATGGAAAGCCTGCAAAGTCCAGGGCCCAACCATTCCATTCTTTCCTATACAATATCAAAGATATATATATATACACATATAACAGAAAGAGAAGACTTTAGCGGGGAGAAATAGCAACAAAACTGGAAGAAAGGAACAAGTGACTTACTTGATGCAAGAGTAAATGCTGTTAATAAGGCCACGAATACTTTATTCTTGAGGAGCGCGAAGTTGAAGACATGGCGCAATATGTTACCCTGGCAGCACCGGCTTCCTTCACTAAACGTGGACATGGCATCGTTGAACTGAAGTTTCTGGTTGCCGGATTTTTCACTTAGATCTGAATAGCGTCTATGGTCTAAAGTATCTTGTCTCAAAGTGGTAACACTGCCACTGTAATAGATGTCTTGTTTAATCAACGGATTGAAATGTGTTGTCGAAAGCCGCCGACGTGGTCCCGTGTGCTTAAGTTCCACTGATGTATTGATATCGTGTAGGCTCCTAATTTTGGATTTGTTAACGTCCATCACACTCAAACTGTTAGGTGTCAACCAACCAGAAATCCCGTGGCTCAGTTGATGGCAACTATGTGTATAACTAGATTTTATGTTGCTCACTGGCAAGTTGACAATTTTTATTTTAAAGTCAAGCAAATTGTTTTTTGTCGGCTCTTCCGCATCACTCATTACAGAATCAGAATCCTCGTTGTGGTCTGATGAAGGCGAAAAAAAAAGAGAGTTAATTAGTTTATATAAATAAATAGATAACTAAATTGTGTGTAATATTAACATTTGGCTAAATTTTAATTTTAACAATTAAATAAGCAATAATTTATTCATTGTCTTTCATTCGGATTGCTTCTATGAATTATTCTAAGCATTTCTACTTTCCTAAGTCAATAAATGTACAATTGTATATATTTACTTAGGGTTTCTTTGATCATTACTTCGGCAAGTATTGTGAAAAAATATACTTCACCGATGAGATCAGAATAAGATCGACACATATCCTGAGTTATCTCCCTTATTATAAAAATGGCAATAATAATAGTAATTAACTAACATCAGTTGTTTTCATCGTATATTTCTCTAGTTAGTTTTTTTATTGCTTGATATATCAAATATATATCACTAGCGTTGTTGTAATTTTCATTGTTTCCATACCCATTTTCCCTTTTTACCCGTTTTCCCTTTCTGTTTAATTCAGCTCTCAGACTTGCCTAGTATAGTAATACTGGAGGACTGTTTAAACAATATATTGTTTTGAACGGAGGTATTCAGTCGGTTACGACGACGAGTATTCTGGTTCGATCAATGGAACAGACTGCTCGTGAAACTAACGCACACCCTTAATGTAGTTCCCAGGAAGATTCAGCATGACACAGAATGTGACAATGCTGACCCATTAAAATACAAGTACTACTCATTTTTGCCAGCGGACTGGACTGGGGCAACGTGAAATAAAGCGACATAACGCACCACCGGAAATCGAACTCACGACCTTACGATCGTGATACACTTACCACTAAGTCACGCAACTCCACACTTTGCTTTGAATAATGTAAGAACTATATATATATATAGGCTAAAATTATTCTCTACATTTAATATTTAATTAAACATATTTATATATACATAATTAGAATTTCGTATTTACCATCTCCATTTGTGTATTCAGTCCGGAGAGATGACAAATCAGATCTCGATGACCAGCAAAGAGGTCTAAAAACAGACCCACACACAAGACAATTCAGCGCACAACCACCAAGGATGAGCACCGTACCTTTCCAACCATACATAGACAATAGCCATTCGGATAAGTATGGATAACAAAAGGTACCTAATCCAGCACCGCTTGATGCTAGACCTGTCGCCAATGCTCGTTTCTTCTCGAAATATAGACTCAAACATATATTCGATGTAATGAACACCATTCCAAAACCAATCCCTACAAGAAAAAACAAGTAAAAAAAAAAGCATGAATTTTTTTTTAGGTTTTACATTAAAAGTATTGCTAAGCAATATATATCAGTTATACTAATGGTGATGTTACATATAAATTATTACAAAATCTATAGTCTGAAGTATAGGCGTACTCTTCGTGACATGGAACTCGTTCTCTCTTGTTTAGTTTCTGGTCCTCGACAAATGTGTAGTGTGATTCACATTGGAGTGTTACTCACATTTCAAGGATGGGACTCAAACATCCTAAACTACAACTGATAAACAAATAAATGAATAGCTCTCTGTAGAAAGAAAAAGACATTGGTTAGGATAGGAGCTACTCTCACCAACTAACACATTGTGGCTCCATCGCAGTTGCCCATGATAGGCATTGGATAACTTACCATTTTGCTTTTTTTCTCAAGAAGAAATCGCCAAAGAATCGAACTAACTTCATAGCGTACAACAGCCCAGCACTTTGATTTTGTATAGTGCTGAAAATAAAGCAACATTCACGTATGCAGACCCCCCACAAAAAAAAAAACATACCCACACCACCGAGAAAACTTTACATAAAAAACAAAAAAACGCCTCGTGAAAATACAGAAAACATTATAAAACGCATTAGACAGAAGACACACTTCACGCAAAAAGACAACGTCGGTGGATCAGCAGAAAATTTGGCTCTGAATCCGTAAAAAGTCCCATCCATTCATACATACGTAATATAGAACTAGGAGGCTTTATAAAAATGTAAGATTTAGAAACTACACATCCAATCAAATGGTTCTCTAAAACACGATATCCAATAGAGGAAGTTGCCACTTCCACATATTCACTGAGAAAATTAAGAAATTGTATGAAACGAACACACATATTTCAAACTCTTCTTGAATAATATATATATATATATATATATATATATATATATATATATATATATATATATATAAAAGAAACTTATAAAATGCCCCCCCCCCAAAAAAAAACTCAATACTTTTATCAAAAGTACAAATATTAGCGACTAAACTAAAGATGATAGAAGAAAGATTTCTAGTAGATCACAAATGTAAACTAGTCTGCAAAAATGCGAACTAGGTAAATAAAATGTACTTTCTTTTCTGCTCTAGACACAAAGCTCGAAATTTTGGGGGAAGTGGTCCAGTCGATTAGCTCGATCCAAGTACGCAACTGGTACTTAATTTATCGACCCGGAAAGGATGAAAGGCAAAGTCGACCTCGGCGGAATTTGAACTCAGAACTTAAAGACAGACGAAAAACATTTCTTATTTCTTTATTGCCCACAAGGGGCTGAACATAGAGGGGACAAACAAGGACAGACAAAGGGATGAAGTCGATTACATCGACCTCAGTGCGTAACTGGTACTTAATTTATCGACCCCGAATGGATGAAAGGCTAAGTCGACTTCGGCGGAATTTGAATTCAGAACGTAAAGGCAGATGAAATATCGTTAAGCATTTCGCCCGGCGTACTAACGTTTCTGCCAGCTCGTCGCCTTAAGAGTAAATAAAATATTGTCTCGATAATATTAATTTTAAGTTAAGCATGCCATAAAATTATCTCTACGAAACAGCAACACTACTGTAGCCAAGTAACTTAACAATACAGAGAACAAAAAGTACGGAGTTCGGTAAAATATTCACCAGTATTAGCAAGGCTAACACTAGTGTTAAAATGCGTACAAAGAAATCACTTTCTATTCTATGACGTAAGCAAAGAGATGGGTTTCTCTGACTTAAAATAAGTACCAGTTATTTTGACCCCAAAAGAATTAAAGGACAAGTCGATCTCGACGGTGTTTGAACTCAGAACGTAAAGCATTTCATTTAGCGTGGTTACGATTCCACCACCTCACCGCCTTGTTTGTAATAATAAGACGGGTTCTGCGATTTCTTGCCGAACAACCTGCACAGATGATTTATTTTTAATGGTCAAATCTTTGTGCTGAGAATTAACTCCTTCCCTCTATCAAATTGACGTTGCCTGAAGAGGCGTACGGTGTAGTGCACAACAGGTGTCGAAGGGATTGCAGAACAACGTGAGAAGACGTGTTTTTGCTGAAGAACACTACACACCACCCGGTACAGGAATTGAAACCGCGGCTTCACGTTCGTGAGTGTAACACCCTTACCACTAGGCCATGCACCCTCAACATAAAATAATCACTAAATATAGAAATGCTCGTTAACTCATTTATTTATCTACTTTCATTCATTTATTTATCGCAGACTTAACTGTTTATTATTAAAATTTCACACTTTAAACTTTGACTCACTAACCTATTTTCAGTAAATTTGCACTATGCAGTTATTCTCAGTTTAACAGTCTAATCTTTCCCAATGGATAATGATGATGATAGCTTACAACTCCATGATAGGTGTCACTTTTTCGTCACCGTCGAAACTCTTCTTTGTTTATTTCTTTCTTTTCTTCTTCCTCTTTTCCTTCCATCCATCTTTCTTTGTTTGTTTGTTTATTTTTTCATTTCACCCTTCCTTCCTTCCTTCCTTCCTTCCTCTGTAGATGCAAAGCAATCCTTATACATCCATAATATTCTCACTCCCTTTTCTCATCCTGCCTTCTTTACTTCCGCTACTTCGGCGCTTAATAGCTGCACCTATACTCTCTATTGCGACTCTACATTATTCTCCTCTCGACACAAATCAAAAAATTTCCCCCATTCTAATGCTCTTAGACGAATCCCAGCGTGAAAGAAACAAGACTAGTCTTGTAACTCATTATTTTAACACACACACACACATACACACACACGTGTGTGTGTCACTGCCAATAAACATGCGTACTAGTTGCAGTTATACTTTTAACTAATCATTCATGAAATTTTCATTACACTACAGTGACCTTTCCAATGATTTCAAATGCTGTGACTGATTTATCGAGTATGTTATATTATCAAGTATCATTTACAGGTTGTCAAGCATGTTAGTATATTGTGTTTTCCCTTTTGTTTTCATTACCTATCTTTATCTTTTTGTTCTCTATTTACTTATTTTTGTTCTTGTTGATACTGCATGTGTGTGTATGTGTGTGTGTGTGTGTGTGTGTGGGCGTGTGCAAGTGAATTTGTAGGTTGAGTGCGCAAAAGTTTCTATGTGGTTTGTGAAGTGTGTGTGAATGGTGGCTGACTTTGGTTGATGTAAATTTGATCGGATTCTCATTTTTAAAACATAGTAGTGGTGGTGGATGTGGTATTGTTGTTACTGCATTCATTGTTTTCATTGAAGGCGTATAGGAAGTCAGAGTCAATTCCAATAAGTATACTGCCTCTGCAACATGTCGTAGTATTGGATCTACGTAGTAGGAAGATCGTATTAATTTTCGCGTTGGCTACTGATCCGTTGTATTTTCGGCATGTTGATAGATTACGAATGCCTGTATCCTACAATAGTATCCTCGCTTGCGTTCTCGGATCCTTTCACTTATACTGCAATCCGTTTCTCCCACATTGGTTGAAGTAGTGTCCCTATACTCTTCTTTGCATCTTTTGGGCGTACAGTAAATCAATGTTTTGCAGTTTATTAGCGTGTAGGTTGTGTACATTCTACAACTATTGTCAGTGTAGATCTTTTTAAAAATAGGTATGACTTACATAAATTTGATAGCGGGATCTGCCTATTATTTGATGTCAAGTCTCACTTCGTGTAGTTCTTTCTTACATCTGGTTGTAGCATTTATGAACGTTACACAAAAATTTGTTATCATATGGGCCTTTTTTTCCTAATTTCTTTCCCTTTTTAACCTTTCCAGAATTTGTTCCTGTACATGAGGTACTCTAGCATTATTCACAGCACCTTCGTTTAAGTTTCCAATAATGACTAGGCATTTGTAGTATATTTTGAGTGGCACAAGAGAGAGTGAGACCGTTGAAGTGCAGGTTTTGGAACTGGGGGAATGATTTTGTATATATTTTCACACACACACACACACACACACACACACACACACACACACAATATAAGTGTGTGTGTGTGTGTGTGAATGGTGGCTGAATTGACACAGAGGTGGTGCAAAGAGCATTTCAGCGGTTTTGGGGACAAGACGATATGGCCTCCTCCAAGTCCAGACATCAATCCCATGGACTTTGCCATCTGGTCCATCTTAGAGTGTAATGTTTCTGTTCGCTCCTATTTAAATGTATTAGATCTGAAGAAGGCCCTTCATCTTCATGGGTCAAGTTGGATGAAGAGGTGGTACGGTGCTCATGCAACTCAGTGACCACTCGTTTGCAGGTTATGATCAAGGCGAAAGGTGGTCATTTTGAAATGTAATTACTGCAATGGTTTGACCATTTACATTAAAATGTGTGTACCAAATGTCATTATCCTACCTTAAGTTTATTTTGAATAATTAAGAAATATCAATGGGTAAATCTTTCTGGGACACCCTGTATATGTATGCATGTATGTATGTATGTATGTATGTATGTATGTGTGTGTGTGTGTGTGTGTGTGTGTGTGTGTGTGTGTGTGTGTATGTGTGTGTGTGCGCATATGCGTGCACATTATAAAAGATTTTGTATATGCTCATGTGTTTACTACTATGAGTGTGTGTTTTAAGGGATCGGAATCCACTCATTACATTTTCTGAACACATCTTAAAATATTCGGGCCAGTATTTTTTTCGCGATGGTAACTACTAGAACAGTATTTTTTTTTTGAAAACGGCAGTGTTTTTACCACAGGGAAGGTTTTGTATTTCAGATCGCTTATGTAGGTCATAAAATAGTATAGTTTAGACATATTTTCGCACCAGTATAGTTTAGACATATTTTTGGCAGCATCCCACGCAATAATTCCTTTTAAAAGCCCAATAAAATTCGGTGAAACGCCTGTTTATATTAGATTGATAACAAAACGAAATAGTAAACTTGAAATTTCAAACATTATATTTATTTTCTAATTCTTTAATTCATTTCAGTCATTAGACTGCAGCCATACTGGGAGTCCGTCCCAAAGGGTTTAGTGGAATAAATCTTCCCCCAGTACTCATTCATTCTTTGTTTCGTACTAATTATTCTCTCGCTAAGTTACGGGGAAATAAACAAATCAATACCGGTTGTCAATCTGTATGGGAAGAAATTCAAAGATACGCACCACGCGCGCGCGCGCGCAAAGTTCATTTACAAGGCATTGATCAGTCTGGGGCTATAGGAAAAGATGCTTGCCCAATGCACTGCACAGTGGACTGAACCTGTAATAAACTGGTTGCAAAGCGAACTTCTCAACCATCCAACAATGCCTACGCCAAATGGTTGTTTATAAATGATTCTTTATAAGTTTTAACATTTATGAATTAAAAATTGTACTGAACAACAAAAGGAACAAAGAAAAGTGCAAGTTATTTGTTTTCGTGTATTTGGTTCCTTGAAGGAACATTCTGCGAATTTTACCAGAAACGTTACCAACACAACGTTGAATAATGTTGAATAACAGTTTTTATTTTTAGGATTTTTTTAATGAAAAGTATGCTATCGCACAAAAAAACGCAGTGCTTTCAGTTTATATAAGATTTTAAGATAAAACCAAGTCCTAATCGTGTCGTATTTCAAACATGTTTACCAGTATAGTTTAGACATATTTTCGCAGTATCCCACGCAATAAGTCCTTATGAACACCGAGTTAATGGCTTTTTCTCGACAAAAGCCAAGAAGATAAAATAAACTCAAGTAATGCTAAGTGAAGTTAAAATAAGTCAACGGAAACACAAACATGTGACTACTGAAAAGTTGTAGGTCATCCAACGAGAAAAAAAGCAAA
The DNA here is from genome assembly GCF_046866305.1 of Octopus bimaculoides. NCBI lineage: Eukaryota > Metazoa > Mollusca > Cephalopoda > Octopoda > Octopodidae > Octopus > Octopus bimaculoides. The sequence continues at coordinate 34,640,765 of NC_142947.1, read as the reverse complement.
CAAAAACAAGTAGAAAATAATCGAACACAAAACAAGAAACAAAAACAATCAATGACTCCTCATAATATTTTCGCTTTGCGTATATTCCCCGTTCTCCATTTACGGGGATATTCAGTTGAAAGAAATATTCACAATTGTTTTGCAATACGTAAGGTGGTACATCTTAATCCGTTGCCCAATTTAAATCCATCGCCTCAACCATGGATACTTTTAACGATACCCCCCACAGCCTCAAGAATTTGGATGAGGGGCTCCCATCTAAAGATAATTCGATATCCTGCTGCACGGCTTCCCACTATACTATTATTATTGTTTATTGTTTATTGGCGGGGACAGATGGAAGTGGTTCTCAACAGGGTCCATATGACCCTTAGGGGTTCATACAAGATTTTGTTGTTAAAATTTTTATGGGCAATAAAATTGGTTATACTTTTACTATGCACAAAATATTTCAACAATTTTTTAAATACAATTCCTGATAATATTTAGTAATAATAGGCGTAGGAGTGGCTGTGTGGTAAGTAGCTTGCTTACCAACCACATGGTTCCGGGTTCAGTCCCACTGCGTGGCACCACCTTAGCCAAGTGTCTTCTACTATAGCTTCGGGCCGATCAAAGCCTTGTGAGTGGATTTGGTAGATGGAAACTGAAAGAAGCCCGTCGTATATATATATATATATATATATATATATATATATATATATATATATATATATATATATATATGTATATATGTATGTGTGTGTATGTGTTTGTGTGTCTGTTTGTCCCCCCAACATCGCTTGACAACCGAAACTGGTGTGTTTACGTCCCCGTAACTTAGCGGTTCGGCAAAAGAGACCGATAGAATAGGTACTAGGTTTACAAAGAATAAAACCTGTGGTCTATTTGCTCGACTAAAGGCGGTACTCCAGCATGGCCACAGTCAAAATGACTGAAACAAGTAAAAGAGTAAAAGAGAATAAAAATATAGGATCTTATTTAAACATTGAATGGCTATGGGGGTCCAGTCGAGTAAAATAGGAATCAAAGGGGTCCAAAGGCAAAAAATGGTTGAGAACCACTGCTCTAGAGTATGTCTTTCGACAGGTAAGGCAGACGACTGGCTTCATGAATAATGTCTAGGGAGGCTGCTCTCTACCAGTAGACACATCTGCGGTCATTGATTTTCAGCTAGGCTACTTTCAAGGACTAAAGTAGTGGTTTGTAACAACCAATCGGATTTAGTTTCACTTTCTCTTCTTCACGTCTCGTAGGTCGGCCAGGTCATGGGTGTTGCTCATTTTCTTTAATTAAGTCTTAGCAAAAAAAAAAAAAAAAAAAGTTGGCTGCGTAATCCAATTGAAATTTTCAGTTTCAAAACAGTGTTTACTTTGCTAATGTACCGGAGAAATGTACAAATTACACAACTTTTCGTGCCCCAGAACACCGAAAATGTGATATTTCATATCACTGCAAGGAGCTAATATAATTGCAATTTTTTTTGTAATATTGGTTTCAGATTTTGGTACAAGGTCAGCAATTTCGGGGGAGAGGTTAAATCAATTACATCGACCCCAGTGTTTAACAAGTACTTAACGACCCCCAAAAGATGAATAGCAAAGTCGACCTCGGTGGAATTTGAACACAAAACGTAAAGACGGAAGAAATGCCGCCAAGTATTTTGTCGGCATGCTAATACTTCTATCTGCGCGCCTTTCTTTTTTCTTTTTGTAATATGTTGTGTTACAAAACAAAATCTGATGTGGGTTTATGTTGAGGCTTTTTTTTATGCGATCGGAGTGGTAGACAATATCAAGTATAACGCGATCAATCTTTCTATTTGCTCTAGAGTTTTGTAATATTGCATTTTAATGGGAAATCACCAGCAGAACAGAAAGGACAAATTACAGGAGTTTAAAATAAGCTTCAAACAAATATAATTGAAAGACGAAACTTTTTTGTGCAGTTGGTGTGAGTTTAGTAACGATAAGCATTCAATCATCAACTTAATGCTCATCGTTTGGCTGAATTCAAATTAGTGTATAAGCTGCTGTGTATTTCCAGTGACACGTGTACTATTAGGGCCAGTTTGAGAGACTTAGTAAGACAGACCTGTGCGGAGGGTCGTATGTATGTATGTATGTATGTATGTATGTATGTATGCATGTACGTATGTATGTATGTATGTGTGTATATACACACACGCGCACGCACACACGCATACACGTGCACACACAGTATATATATAGTTAGACAGATAGATAGATAAGGAGAGCTACCCACACAGAAAAATACATAGACAAATAGATAGATAGATAGACAAATAGATAGATAGATAGATAGATAGATAGATAGATAGATAGACAGACAGACAGACATGTATGCGTGTATCTTTCATCGGTACTCTTCGAACGATATCTTTTGCAATTATTGTTCTGCACTGCGTTTCAGACACTCCCTTGTGACTCTCGCTGTTATAAATGCAGTAATCCAGTAATTTGTTCATTGCCAATCTGTAACCAACAATATATATATATTTTCCCGCCAACTGCAACATAACATAAATATATAAATAAAAATAAATGAATAAAAAAAATTATCTTACCTCCACACACACCGTAGATTAAAATCAACAACTCAACGCTCTCCACCCACGTACTTATAGCAAGCGCCAATCCAGCAAAAAATCCACCTAAGATGGCAACATATCTGTGGCTGAATCGCATCAACAACAGACTAACTACAGGACCTGAAACGACACAATGAAGTTATGTAATATCAGACATCCACACAAAAACAATTAATGAAATAGAATAGATTGTTATATTAAATTGTGATATAGTTTATGATCTTCTTAGAAGTCCCGTTGTTAATGATGAACAAACTAAATCTTTACTGTAACACTTTGATTCTATTTATTGCTCAACTGGCAAAAATGAGTTGTACCAGTATTTCAAAGGGCCAGCCTTGTCCTATTCTGTGTCACGCTGAATCTCCCTGAACTACGTTAAGGGTACGCGTGTCTGTGAAGTACTCAGCCACTTGTACGTCAGTTTCACGAGCAGGCTGTTCCGTTGATTGGATCAACTGAAATCCTCACCGTCGTAATCGACAGAGTGCCAGTTCAGTTCATTACTAGATCTAAATATAAACAAGATGCATCAGACAGTGAAACAAGTACACACACACACACACACACACACACACACACACACACACACACACACACACACACACACACACGCACACATATGCATGCACACACACGCACATGACGACGAGATTTAGCACAGTTTCCGTCGAGATGTAGTAGAAGACACTTGCTCAAGATGCCATGCAATGAGAGTGAACCCGAAACCACTTGCTTACGAAATTGTTAAAAGAAAGGGGATAGAAAGTCATACCTATCATCATGTGCATTCCAGTTAAAGTTGATCCAACACAAGCTATCTGAGCAGGACTTCCATCAAAATATTTCAAAAGATCCATATAGAGAATGCCGAAGCAGAACAAAGTGCCGTCTAAAATGAAGTTTATTCCGAAAGAACTGAGACAAACAACCCAACCCCAGCCGCCGTCGGGAGAATGGATGTACATTGGCGACTGGATGCTCCTAAGACTTGTGGATAGACTTTTCATGGTTGATTTTTCAAATATTCGATGCAGTTATTGAAGAGATAGTTTTCGGAAGTTCTTCTTGGAATCTGAGAATAAATAAATAGATGAATAAAATAAACCAAGAAAAATAAATAAACAAATGATAAAATAAATAACGAAATCACTTGGTGCAAAAGGAATAAAATATTTACGATATAGAATTGATCTTTTTTTTTATAAGTACAAGACAAATTTTGGAGGGGAGTATAGTCATCCAACTGGAGAATGGATAGCAAAATCGATCCCCAGCAGGATTTAAACTTAGAACATAAAAGAGAAGTAACAAAACATTGCCAAATGCTAACTTCTTTTAATAATATTAATAATTTTTTCTATGACAGATATAAGGCGTGGAATTTCAGAGATGGGATTAGTCGAATCCATTGATCTCGCTGGTACTATTCTATCGACCCCGAGAGGATAGAAGGCAAAATCAACTTCGACGGCATTTGAAACCATTATAATGATTTCAAATTTTGGCATAAGACCAGCAATTTTAGGGGAGTGGGTAACTCGATTACATCGATCTCAGTGATGAGTTGGTACTTCTTTTATCGACTCAGTAAAGATAAAATGCAAAGTCGACCTCGGTAGAATTTGAACTCAGAACGCAAATGAGCCGTATTTAGCAACAATAGTAACGCTTTCGTTTATTTGGTAGCAGTTACCATTCATGCGTACAAAATGTTTTACAAAACACTTTCCAAGCCGTGCGGCGCTGTAAAAGTACGTAGTTCTATAAAAACGAGATAAGGAGCAAAGACCTCACTCATTTTATGTAAAGACAAATTTGATACAAATAAGCAGTATAAATAGGTGAAAATATAAATACAAACATACATACATACATATATACATATGTGTGAGTGTGTGTACGTGCGCGCGCGTGTATGTGTGCTAATACAGATGAAAACAAAGAAAAGTAACACGACCACATACCATACACGAGTACGAGGATGGTGGTTTTGGACGTTAGCAAACAAGGAAGGCAACAGTGGAGCCTTCAGACTAGTGGCAGTATATGCTCCAACAGGAACCTTCAGACTAGTGGCAGTCTATTCTCCAACAGGAACCTTCAGATTAGTGGCAGTTTCTGCTCCAACAGGAGCCGAACGGTCAGATTTCTTTAGACGTCTAATCCTGCTAAGGTAGATTAGACAATTTCATGCTTGGACAGTCCTTCTTCACCTATTCCTCGCATTGCAACAGTGCCAGTGAGTAATTTTTGAGTCAGCCATGCTATGGAAAACCTTGCGTTTGATGCATAATTATTCACATGTTCATTAATTGTCAGCGGGGTTTTTACCAAGAGTCTGTCATTTCGGAGTATCTTGTACGCAACATATTAATTTGGTCCGTTACCCTCCCGCTTTTATAATGGATTGCGCTCTTTAGGCCCACTGTAAAGTTGAAAGATTTCGTAGAGTATATACTTCTCTTCTTGGCTCTTTCAGGTCTTCTTTTTTATAGGCTCTTTGCTTTTTACTTCTTTTGGCCGCTCCTCAACAGCTTGTAATTCCATCTAGTCTCTCGATTTCATTCCCATCCTCAAAAGACTGCAGAGAAATAGTAGCCTTGTGACAATGGGGATGGACTACTACTACTACTACTACTACTACTACTACTACTACTACTACTACTACTACTACTACTTATTATTATTATTGTTTACTTTTAATCTGCATGTTTGTAACAATCACTTGCTGAGACACACCCAGCGTCCTAAGGCAGGTGAAGGATAAGAGATGTTATAGTATAAATGAAATCTTGGGGAGGGGAATTGGCAGGGGCAGTCGCGAAATATCTACATGTAATACGACACAGACATTTAAATGGATATGGTTTTTCTAAGGATGTGGATAGTATTTGTCAGCACAATCTTTTGGATTTCTCTGAGACATGGTTCTCCTGGAATGTTATCTGGATGTTTCTGACATCGGTTTTTTTTTTATTATACCTAGGGCACATACAATAATAGGTAGAGTTCTCGCTTTAAGATGCCACATCTTTTGTATTCCAATTTCCAGGTCCTTATATTCACTTAATTTGTCAAATTCCATTACAGATATATTTTTTATCAAAGGGAACACTTACATCTATTAGTCTACAAGTATTTTCTTCTCTGTCTTTGATAATTACCGTATATACTCGTGTAAAAGTTAAATTTTTTAGACCATCTTTAAGGTTAAATTTATGGAGTCGACTATAACATGAGTACTACATTTGAGGGGCTTAAATTCAAACTAGAATCCGAAGTACCGTCTCAGTAGTAGAAACCCAACTGATCACTAAGCGAATAAAAACAAAAGCACAATGAATTACAATAATATTACCAATTCTATGCATCAAAATACACGTCCTAGTAATTAACAAAACCCATAAACAAGACCGCGTAGCTCTTATAAATATTTACACTTTCTCTTTTATTTATATCCATCAAACTTAACAAACTAGCTGAGTGTAATCAATTTATATCTCATAATTATGTTATATTACCACCGGTAACATATCTACCCGGTACCGGCATGTTACTACCTACCGTAATACGGTGCATACAGCTGATACCTACTCGGCGTGTTTCACATCATAACTCTTTAATAATATTACACTATTTTCATATTCATGGTTAAAGTCACACTCATCACAAGTATATTATAGCACAGTATATTAGTGGTGCATTTTTCAAGCATACCTAATGCACCTATTATTATAGGGATTATTCCTGTTTTTAGGGTCCATATTCAGATTATTATTATAATTATCGAGTGAGGGAGCAGTGCATGCCATCAAAGTGACACTGGGTTAAAATATACGAAGCCCATTATTATTATTATTATTATTATTATTATTATTATTGAGTGAGAAAGCAGCTCATGCTATCAAAGTGACACCGGGGTACAAATATACAAAGCCCGATATACCCATCATGACTACCCGTCTGATAAGGGTACACCAGGCACATGCATCAAAACCATATGTGTGCAACAGGATGACCTCATATCAAGATAATCATGAATACCTTGCAGGTAGGGTCCAGTGAGAATTTTCTTCAGGTCTCATAGCCCATCCCACTCAAAAACTCCCTGAATAAGGGTTATTTAAGGATGATGAACAAAACACTCATGTTTCTAGGGGGTGAATTATTGAAGCCCCAAATAATTCTTCTCAACACATGGTTGTGATGCTTCTCCACTACTCTTGCTCGGGATCAGAAATGCACATATCGCCAGCTTCTAAGGCACATATTTAACTGATTAAGGTCAAGCAACTGACAAGCAAATCTGTGGTATTGAGCAGAATATTTGCGGCAGCCCATATTTTATACCAAGACAAAACATGTACATGATAACACTTCCAATCAGTTAAGATCAGAAGTCACAAGAGCCACTGCCTGGTGTTGCATTAGGGCATTAAGGTGCCAGACATAAAGGTCGATTTGTCTGACAAAGTCCTTCAAGGCCGTGCCCCAGCATAGCGGTATCCAATGGCAGAAACAAATAAAAGAAAATTCACGCGGCGAAATTGCGATTGCTCTACACGCGTCTTGATCAACTGGGATATTTAAGAACTTATTGGCAAAAAAATTAATTTCTGCACTGGAAACCTTAGCTTCTATGAATGAATTCAAATGGCAGAGAACAAAGTCTTAATCTCCTATTTAAATAATTTCTTTTACTTTACATTCTTATTCAGTGTTTAATTCTCACGCTTCAGTAACTAGTATTTTAATATTAGAAAATCTTATGAATTTGTTAATATTTTTTCCTACAAGTTATTCACCTGTTTATTTATTCTCTTCAAAAAACAAAACCAATAATATATTTAAAAGCATCAAGAACAAACTACAAAAAAGAATGAAAAGTTCATACACAAACATACATATATAGAAGCATTGTATATATATATATATATATATATATATATATATATATATATATATATATATATATATGTGTGTGTGTGTGTGTGTGTGTGTGTGTGTGTGTGTGTGTGTGTCTGTGTGTGTGTGTACTCTAGAAAAGTATAGAGTAAACCCTCAAATTAATGTGAAATTGTTTTTATTGTAATTTAATATAAGAACAAACATTAACATGCAAACACACACGCGCGCACACACACACATATGTAAATGTATGTAAGTGTATGGTCATTGTAAGATAATTTTCTTGGAGTATTACAACGTAGATAAATGAAATAAATGTTTGCAAAACCGTTTGAGCAACACAAGTGAGGAGTTAAGTAAAATATGTAAGGCAATGTCAACGAATGGAAACAAGGAGAAAATATATTGTATTACCTTCGATAGGTTGTTTAATGATCCTATATTTCGGGAAAAATACCCTTTTTCAAATAAAAAGAAATTAATGCAAATGTTTGGAGATATGTGTTGCTATCGGTCGGCCATTGTAGACTGTTGGGCCTCTGCGCCAACCGTGTTAATAAGAGTGGTGTAGTTGGTTGAATTTAGTAGTATAAGTAGCATTAGGTAATGTGGTAACAATAGTAATAGTACGTGGATGAAAAAAATTAGTGCAGGCATGTAAAGGAGTGATGACAAAGGTCGCATTAGCTGAACTTTAATGTAAGGTTATTCAGTAGGTAAAGTACTGTAAGAATTTCTTTATTCAAACAGTGCAGGTTTTACGACGCAGTGGGGTGTGATAAAATTTGTTGTAGCGTGGTGAATGTGTGTGACAAAACAGTTAGAAAGATGAGCAGAAGTAGTTAAAAAAAGCCAGTTTATGCCATATATAGTGGAAGCCGCTTACTATAATCACCGATAAAACTAGCAATCGGTTATTGTGTCCCAAAGAGATCAAGTGGTCGAAATATGCGACTTCCACTCTCATACTCTTTGTGTGTGTGTATACACATACACGCAAGCACATCTATCTATCTATCTATCTATCTATCTATCTATCTATCTATCTATCTATCTATCTATCTATCTATCTGCATGTACATCAGCAGATGTACATGCAGACTGCTACTTCTTCAGTGAATATTGCTCGATTATGTGCACGCAGATGGTTTTTCAGCCCAGCTTTCGTTCTTCAAGAATGTTCGCAGAGATTATATATTTTTTTCAGTACGAATACACCGTGGTGCACGTGACGGTAGAACCATCTCACAAGCAGTTCGATTTCTCCTTGGCTCATGCGTCTTTAGATGGCCGACACACCCAGCCCATCTGAGAAGAGATCGCCCACACGATCTTAACACCTGCCGTGTTTCTACAGTCACCGCATTTGGGTCTCGTTTACAGAGCGAAAGCCTCAAAGCATTATGCTCCATTCGCTTTTGTTCAAAGACACCACACCTGCTCTTGATTGTCTTGCACCCTGTGATGTACGGCTTTCAGTCAATATTTCCCAGATATCCCTATCCACCTTCTGTTATCCTCTATCATTGTGTTATATTATATACGTAGTTTATCTTTACTTGTTTTAGTCATTTGACTGCGGCCCTGTTGGGGCACCACCTTGAAAGGTTTTAGTCGAACAAATCGACCCCAGGACTTTTTCTCTTAAAGCCTAGTAGTCATTCTATCGGTGTATATTGCCAAGTTGCTAAATTATGGGGACGTAAACATATCAACACCGGCTGTCAAGCGATGGTGAAGGGGGATAAACACAGACACAAACACACACACACACACACACACACACACACACACACACACGGAAATAAATATTCATTTATTCAGCTCACTCGGAACTTGCACCTTGCGTAGTCCCGAAGTATATTAGGGACCGTACATCTTGTGCAATGTGCGTTTCCTGATTAGCTCATGATATACTCTGTCGGGTACAGTTAATCGTGTACATAACCTCAATATCATTCTGCCTGTACTTTGGTATTCGCGTATATATCACTCTATTTTCGTTGTGTACACATTTTACTTTTCGACCCAACCCGACCCGGTACTTTACTATTCTAGTGCTTGATTCACTCAATCCTGATCTATTATACACCCCCACACTCGCGCGTGCGTACGCGTGTAAGTGAAAGCACGTGGCCTAGTAGTTAGAGTGCCGCATTCACGATCGCAAGATCGTGGTTTCGATCCCCAGGCCAGCGGTGCGTTGTGTCCTTGAGCAAACACTTCATTTCATTGGGTTACTCAAGGCCACTGTCACTCAGCTGTGAATGGCTAACCCTGCGACGGATTGGCATTCCATTCAAAGGAATATCAGCATCATTTGAAAGCTACAATTCAAGGAAGCGCATTAGGATTAGCGGTGTAAAACACCCAATACAGTGATATCTATCTACCTATCTATCTATCTATCTATCTATCTATCTATCTATCTATCTATCTATCTATCTATCTTCTTTGTTTCTGTCATTAGATTACGGCCATGCTGAAGTAGTTTAATCGAACGAATCAATCATAGGTGCTTTTTTTAAAGCCCGGTGCTTATTCTGTCGGTCTCTTTTGCCAAACTGCTAGTTTATAGGAACATATTTGGACGGTGGGGGTTATTATTCCGGCATGTCATGGTCTTAGTATATAAAATTGTTTATCTTGTGCTTTGATGTTCACAAGTGAATGTGGGTAGGTGTAAAGGTTATTGGCCGGTATGTTTCGGTCTAGGGGCTCCTTGTTCTGTAAGCAATTTGATTAACACGTGTTAAACTCTTGTGTATGATGGAGGTAGAGTTTGTGGGCTATACGTTTATAAATACTTCTTCAATTCTGCTTCAAGTGTGGGTATTTTAAAATATATTATAAAAAACAGGAATTACCTTAAATAACAACAAGTAATGAAACTGACCAGCTAAAACATGCCACTACTTACATACATTTGAGATTATATAAATGCATCGCAGTCCGACGATGACTTAACTGACCGACGCTTCGAAGTTACTATCAATAATTTTCTTGTTTAAGAATAATAAATAAATATATTTATGTATGTATATGTACATTCATAGATGTGTGCATGTATGTAGGTGTTTGTGTGTATGAGTGCCAATGTGTTTATGTGAATGTCTGTCGTTTCTTACTGTTCAATCATGCATGAATTACTTTCTCACTCATAATTAGACATTTTAAACTAATCCTACATTTAAATTCAGTGTCCATGAACAATTGCTTTAAGGAAAGCATCACTTCCCAATAGGTTTTTGAGTGTGAATCGAATTGTGCACAAATATATGTTATTATTCAGCTTTAATTCAAGATTTCCTGCCGATAGAGAAAGAGCCGGTTTCTGACCTAGATCCAAGGCTCCTTCATTGAAATTTCAACAACATCAACAGGTGTGAAACAACTTCTGTAATTTGCTTCAAGCCCTATGGTTTTTGCGTTGTTTTTTTTTTGCGTGCGTGTGTATGGGTGCGAGGCTGTTGAGTGCGTGTGTGTGTGGGTGTGTAGGCGGATGTACCCGTGTATGCGGGTATATATGTGTATATGTATGTATAGTTTTTGGCGAGTATGTGGGTGAGCATGTGTGTGTTTCAAGCGGGGGTGGTTTAGTATATACATATAGGCGAATGTACGGATTGGTGCGCTTACGCGAACACTATACACTTTTCTATCTCCTTACCTTTACTCCCTTCCCTTACTTAGCGGTCTGTAGCCCTTTTGTCTTAATAACGGTGAATCACACAGTAATTTTCCTTTGTTTAACGGTTATTTTTCTCAGGAATTTTAAATGGCCGGATAACTGAAGAGATGTTGGCGTGGGTTCCCGACCCGGCATCCGAAACTCGGAGTTTTATCATGGCTACCGAATAAGTGTCACATATTTTTACAGATAAATTCCTCTATTTACATAATATCGAGGTCTCTTTCTTTCTTTTGTTGTCCTTTCTATCAATATATATATATATATATATATATATATATATATATATATATATATATATATATATATATAATTATATATATATAATTATATATATATATATTCTCTTTAACTCTTTTACTTGTTTCAGTCATTTGACTGCGGCCATGCTGGAGCACCGCCTTTAGTCGAGCAAATCGACCGCAAGACTTATTTTTTGTAAGCCTAGTACTTATTCTATCGGTCTCTTTTGCGGAACCGCTAAGTTACGGGGACGTAAACACACCAGTTTCGGTTGTCAAGCGATGTTGGGGGAACAAACACAGACACATATATATACATATAGGCGTAGGAGTGGCTGCGTGGTAAGTAGCTTGCTTACCAACCACATGGTTCCGGGTTCAGTCCCACTGCGTCGCACCTTGGGCAAGTGTCTTCTACTATAGCCTCGGGCCGACCAAAGCCTTGTGAGTGGATTTAGTAGACGGAAACTGAAAGAAGCTCGTCGTATATATGTATGTATATATATATATATATGTGTGTGTGTGTCTATATGTTTGTGTGTCTGTGTTTGTCCCCTCAGCATCGCTTGACAAGCAATGCTGGTGTGTTTACGTCTCCGTAACTTAGCGGTTCAGCAAAAGAGACCGATAGAATAAGTACTAGGCTTCCAAAGAATATGTCCTGGGGTCGATTTGCTCGACTAAAGGCGGAACTCCAGCATGGCCACAGTCAAATGACTGAAACAAGTAAAAGAGTAAAAGAGTAAAAAAGTATACATATATACGACGGGCTTCTTTCAGTTTCCGTCTACCAAATCCACTCACAAGGCTTTGGTCGGCCCGAGGCTATAGTAGAAGACACTTGCCCAAGGTGCCATGCAGTGGGACTGAACCCGGAACCATGTGGTTGGTAAGCAAGTTACCACACAGCCACTCCTGTGCCTATATATAATATGTTATTATTATTATTATTATTATTATTATTATTATTATTATTATTATTATTATTATTCAGGCGGAGAGCTGGCAGAATCTTTAGCGCTCTGGACGAAATGCTTAGCGGTATTTCGCCCGTCGCTATGTTTTGAGTTCAAATTTCGCCGTGGTCGACTTTACCTTTCATCCTTTCGAGCTCGATAAAAGAAGTACCAGTTGAACACTGGGTCAATGTAATTGACTCACCCCTCCCCCTTAATTACTGCCCTTGTGGCAAAATTTGAAACCATCATTAAAAGAAATCATCATCTCAACTGAATGGTTCTTGTGTTGGATTTAATAATGCAACAAATAGATAAATAAATAAAATAAAAATAAAATAAGTGCTTAGGTAAGCTCTTAAGGAGAAGGTGTGGGGTGTACACCAAAGTATATTTCTCCTCCCATTTTTATTAGGTAATCGTGAGATTGTGGCATTCGTGTTTTTTGTGTGCATCTAATTTTCGACCGTGAGGTTATCAATCATATGTGTGCACTTGCGTTTAGTGTTAGGTTGGGGTATATGCTCGATATAGTATTTGCTATGGAATAGAAGATTGGGAGGGGTGATCAATACGCATGTAACAACTCAATCCTCATGCTTCATTATACAAGTGTCATAACCTGACCTGGCACTAGTTGTTTGTCTGTTTGCACGTGTATTCTATTACACACGTACCAACTCCATTGAAACACTGCCTATAACCAATCGTCAACTGGGCTGCTATAACATCCTGTTGTAGCTGCAGGCTAAGTTGGTGTTTTAGGCAGCAAGTCAACATGAACACTAACTGTATGTACCAATAATCTTGCGTCATAAAACATATCACCAGAATTTCATGTGTGTGCGTGCGTGTGTGTGTGCGCGCGTAAACACGTACACACATACACATAAAGTATAAATATATACACATACATACATGCATATATATGCAAATATTTTGGTGGCTCATCATTTTATACATACACACATATATACATACATACGTACGTATGTATGTATGGATGTATATTTGCAGATAATAGATGAGAGATAGATATGTATAAAATCCATGTAAACTCCGAATTCTTCACCGAGGACTATAAGAGAAATCGAAGGCGAGCTGATGCAAACACAATTGGTTTGCATATATACACACATATAAACATAATTATATATTACTCTTATTTGTTTCAGTCATTTGACTGTGGCCATGCTGGAGCACCGCCTTTAGTCGAGCAAATCGACCCCAGAACTTATTGTTTGTAAGCCTAGTACTTATTCTATCGGTCTCTTTATATATATATATATATGGAATATATATATATATATATATATATATATATATATATATATATATATATATATATATATATATATATATATATATATATATATAAGAATTTAAGGATTGGAGAAAACGCATGTTATAATTGCATACTTTATTCCTAGGAATAAAGTATGCAATTATAACATGCGTTTTCTCCAATCCTTAAATTCTTAAATATACTCAAATATCCAAAATTTCAAGAAGTTCCTGCCTTAAAAACAGGAGCTAACCACAGTTATTTTGTGTTCTTTGCTACATTGGTTTCTATTAACCCATTTATTCTATCAGAAGAATTTTTATTCATTAAGATAGAAGAAATATACATAATTATATATATATATATATATATATATATATATATATATATATATATATATATATATATATATATATATATATATATATATATATATATATATATATATATATATATATATATATGTATATATATATATATATATATATATATATATATATATATATATATATATATAAGTTCAAAAAAGGAAAAAGACAAAACAAAAGCAGCAACAAAAAAACAACAACGTGAGGACGTGATACAGATTGTGTTACTAGACGCTCGGGAAAGGAAAGAAAGAGAATGTGACGTTTCGAGCGGAGCTCTTCGTCGGAAACAAAGAAAGTCCAAAGAAGGGAAAAACGGAGGAAGAAAAAATCGCCACCGATATCCATGAGGTTACACACACACACACACACACACACACACATATATATATATATATGGTAGTTGTCTACTCCTTATGCAGAGTTTGACCACCTCCTGTACCTACACCTTAGAAACTTCATGGCATCTGATCTGACTTTTTAAACCAGACAATGTTTTGAAAAGACACCCACATAGATTGCATATTCGATTTGGATCGCCAAGAACTGCAGATAAGTTCTGATCTTTGCGAATCTTAAAACGCCTTTTGAGGCCTCCGTTAGACTTTCAAACCTTCTGGCATACACTGCATTGAAAGTTGTGCACAGACATATAAACAGAATAGTTGGTGGAGGTTCATTTTCCATGGGTTCGCAAATGAGATTTGAGCCCAACAAAAGAAAGGAATGGTCTGTCACAAACTGCACACAAAAAGGTCATTGTGATTCACCTTCTCGATCGTAACATTCTTTAAATCTCTCTTGAATCTTGCATGCGTTATCCTGGCCTCTTCAAACGCTTTCACTCCACTCCACACTTTTGTTCGCCATCCAGCTCGATCCGTAGCAATTCCAAGTGACTTCATAGTAGTCTTTATGCCGTCCTTAAACTAGTCAACAAACGGTGAAATGGCTCGTCAGGAAACTACCCTCAATATTATAGAAGGACTTTTAGATTCATATATTACTCTTTAGATAAGCTTTACCAACTGAATGGACTGTCGCAACGATAAATAAAGTGTCTTGCTCAAGGACTCAACGCACCGCCGGGAAAAAGAACACGTGACGTTACGATCCTGAGTCGAATACCCTAACCACTAAACCACAAATCATGTTTCTGTCATGTACACACACACACACACACACACACACACACACACACACACACACACACACACGCACAGATCTGTTTGTAAAATAGTGCTACTCTTGGGTGCGGATAGAAGCGGCCATGTGGATTGGGGAAGGAGCGGCAGCTTCTCTGACCAAGTATTAAGACGTACTGCATATAATTTGTCTTTGAGAGCGAAGTGCAAGAAAGATTGCAGAACTGCACCAAAAAGATTACGTGTTACCAGACTAAAAATAACCACGAAGTGCAATGTGAACTTACTGTGAATAACCTGACAGAGCAACATGTTAACCGACATAGCACAATTCGATGTTTACTGGGAGCAGCTGGATGAAGAAACTTACAAAACTGCTGCTGAACTGATTTGCCTGCCCAAGCATAAGCATGCCTGCTAGTTTAATGATAACGGTGCGAAAATACAACACGCAAGTTTTCGTGCATTTCGGTCGTGTATTTCGGAGCACTAATGGCATGAGAAATCCAAGAAAAGGTTTACTGGAAAAGGTTCATCGACTTTATGAAAGCTTTCGAGTGTGTAGAAGGAAAAGAGTTATGGATGCAACTCAAAAAATGTAACTGTCCGGATCCGGATAAATTTGTGAATATAGTCAGATTATTTTACAATATATGTCACGACTAAAGCGGTGAGCTGGCAGAAACGTTAGCGCGCCGGGCGAAATGCTTAGCGGTATTTCGTCTGCTATTACGTTCTGAGTTCAAATTCCGCCGAGGTCGACTTTGCCTTTCATCCTTTCGGGGTCAATAAATTAAGTACCAGATACGCACTGGGGTCAATGTAGTCGACTTAATCCCTTCGTCTGTCCTTGTTTGTTCCCTCTATGTTTATCCTCTTGCGGGCAATAAACAAATAAGAAACGTTAGTACGCCGGGCGAAATGCTTAGCGGTATTTCGTCTGTCTTTACTTTCTGAGTTCAAATTCCGCCGAGGTCATCCTTTCGGGGTCGATAAATTAAGCACCAGTTGTGCACTGGAGTCGATCTAATCGATTGGCCCCCTTCCCAACAATTTCGGGCCTTGAACCTAGAGTAGGAAAAGATATATGTCACGACAACTCGGTCTCTTTTCCGATTTGTATCAGATCCTGTACACAGCATGGCTGTGTACACGCCCCAACGTTATTTGCGATATTTCTGGGTAGGCTGCATGAACATATGGGGAATTAGTTGACAGATTGGGAACATACGAGTATTCGCGTAAATGGATAGTGGATTGTTAAACCTACATAGACAAAGATACGCGCGGGGGAGCTGTGGTGCGGGTGACATGATATGGAAAAGGGAAACGGAAACAGCAAGAGTAAAATAAGGGTAAGAATGATATCAAGTGAGGAAGTTAAAGTCAATCGGTAGGCTGAGGAGATGGATACAGAGAGGAAACTGAGATAAATGAAGAGGGAAATATAGCTTTATGAATATAGATATTAAATACACAGATATTAATATAGATATTGATGCTCTTTAACTCTTTTACTTGTTTCAGTCTTTTGACTGTGGCCATGCTGGAGCACCGCCTTTAGTCGAGCA
>NC_142947.1:34613985-34616485 GCF_046866305.1 Octopus bimaculoides | reverse complement strand
TGTTTATTGGCTGCTTGTTGTTATTTTTGTTGTTGTTATTATTGTTGTTGTGGATGATGACTCATTTGATTTTGGTGTAGTCGCTGCCTTTTTGTTGTTATTGCAGCTACGTTTATCCTGTTCTTGTTTTGATGAGTTAGTTGTTTATAGCAACAGACATCATATGCATGTTATTAGCGATATTTAAAAAAAACCCCAAAAGTTATGTTATACCGTCTTTTCTACAAATTTCAAAATATATTCTTGCTCACGAAAAAAGAAGAAGAAAAAAAAAAGAAGCGCCAACCCGAAATCCTTTAAAAGTTATCATCATACTATTTTAACTATTTAAAATGGGTTATCAAAACCCCGACTCCTCACCCCGGATTAAAAAAAAAAAAAATAGGCGCAGGAGTGACTGTGTGGTAAGTAGCATGCTTACCAACCATATGGTTCCGGGTTCAGTACCACTGCGTGGCACCTTGGGCAAGTGTCTTCTACTATAGCCTCCGGCCGACCAAAGCCTTATGAGTGGATTTGGTATACGGAAACTGAAAGAAGCCCGTCGTATATATGTATATGCATATATATATATGTGTGTTTGTGTGTCTGTGTTTGTTCCCCAACATAGCTTGACAACAACCGATGGTGGTGTGTTTATCACACGTCAGATGTCGAAGTGATCGCAGATCATCGCGAGATGAAGTATTTTGAAGAACATAACACACCACCCAGCCTAGGAATTGAAACCACGATCTAGGGATCGTGAGAGCAGCTCTCTAACCACTAGGCCACGTGTCTTCGACGGTTCATAAGATAAAGTAGTGTCAAGTATTGGTGCTAATTAAATCTGCACCAATATTTTATCGTATTGGTAGAAGTGCAAGAGTTTGGGACAAAATACCTTGTAGAATTTACCCTTTACTTTTTGAGTTCAAATTCCGCCAAAATGCTCTACATTGAGAGCCTAGCACATAATGTTTACAAGGCAGCTGCTAGCCTACCATAATCAATCACAGGCGCATAAGAGGAGGAGGGTTTTCTAGGCTCCTCCAAAAACGAAATGGATTTCGCAACCTTTTGTGAGACTAACAAAATTCTTTTAAGGCATTTATACGATATACACAATAAATTCCATTTATTTCACGGACCATGAAGTAAATGGAATAATATTTTAAAAGCATAAAAGGGACTGGTTATTTATACACATTAAGAAATAATTATGTGTCAACGTTGCAGAGAACATGGCTCTACAAGAGTCCTTAAAGGAGATTCTTGAATTTCCCGGCTAGAAACATCACAAGAAGGAAACAAAGTGGTGGCTTAATTTGGAATATGGAGTACCACGATCAACACAGGTGGATGTTTAAAATTTTATATAGATATCTTTTTGAATTATTGCTTTAAACTTCTTCCTTTATTCCGTGTTTTTGATTTGTAAAATTCGTATCATTGCACTCGTATGTTGTAAACTTCTTTACTGTTATCTTTTAACTTTTAACTTGTTCCAGTCATTGAATTGCTGCCATGGGATCTTTCTGAATTGACGGGCGCCACTTGTTTTCTCAACGAAACACTTTCAAACTTGGGATACTAGTAGAATGTGTCATATAAAACATCTTTTTCTCTTAGCCTTCTTAACAAAACTTTCTATATTGCAAGTTATTTCATGTTAAAGTTGTCGTATTTCTGTAATTTCAACCAATCACTGACGTCTATTCAGCTGAATACAGTTACTGCTGTTTTTGTAAACAATAATTTTTGCCGGTGTCAAGATCGTTATTCCCTAGTAATTATATCGTTATTCCCTAGTAAGGGTTTAGGGTTTTAGGGTTCGGGTTCGGGTTTTAGAGTTAGGGTTAGGGTTTGGGTTTTAGGGTTAGGGTTAGGGTTAGGGTTAGGGTTAGGGTTAGGGTTAGGGTTATGAGTTAGGTTATGGCAAAAATAATCATAACCCTAACCCTAACTCTAAAACTAACCTTAACTCTAAAACCCGAACCCTAACCCTAAAACCCTAAAGCTAAAACCAGTACAAACGCACGAACGATGTTATAAATAACAGTACCGCGGATAGTTGTTGTTGACAAACAACGGCACTAATTTTATTCAAGGGAAAAGATCCCATTACACCGCTCAATATTTTGTTTACAATCCATAGCAGTAATTGTTTTCACCTCAATAGACGTCAGTGATTGGTTGTAATTTCCGAAATACGACAATTTTTTTTACATGAAATAACTTCGAATACAAAATTTTTTTTATCTGTTCTATAACACAAAATATACAAGTATACGAAGTTTGAAAGTGTTTCAGTAGAAAATACACTAAATAAAACATAAATAAAAATGGCGCCCGTCAATTCAGAAAGATCCCAGCCATGCATGGGTAACGCCTTAAGGGGTTTTAGTCAAACAAATCGACCTTAGCACTAGTACTTGTCCTATCGGTTCTTTAGCCGAACTGCTAATTTGCAGAGGCATAAACGTAACAACACCAGTTATCAAGCGGTTGGGGAAACACA
>NC_142947.1:34578985-34608985 GCF_046866305.1 Octopus bimaculoides | reverse complement strand
AACGACGTGCATTCAGCTGAAGAAGCCTACTGCTGTTTGCTATAGTAATCGAAGAGCAACAACTCCCGGGTCATCGCTACGAAAAGCAAAAAGAGTAAAAAAAAAAGAACCAACAAAGTGTGTAATATGTAACACAGGCAGTGAACAAAAATAAAATAGAACAGAGTGGTGGAAATAATCGCAGGCAGTAAGTAAAAACATCCACACGGAAGCCAAAAAACACAGCCAAGCTAAAGACACACCGAATAATCCACAAATGGTTGAAAAATACAATTAGTAGAAATTTTAAGGTGTTTCCATTATTTTGTCCAACCCCGGTATATATATATATATATATATGTATATATATATATATATATATATATATATATATATATATATATATATATATATATATATATATACATTCATATATATATATATATATATATATATATATATATATTGGTATATGTATATATATATATATATATATATAGGTATATGTATACGAATATATATGTATATATATGTCTCTCTCTCTCTCTCTCTCTCTCTCTATATATATATATATATATATATATATATATATGTCAGTGTGTGCATGAACGTGAGTATGTGTGTGCGATTGTGTGTGTGTGTATATGCGTGTGTACGTGCGTGCTTGAAAGAGGGAAGTGCTTGTGACCTTTACAAGCTTTCTTATATATTTATAATTTACGAATCATTTTTAGATTGAAGTTTGAAGGTTGATGCTTGTAGAGTAAAAACATGTACAGGAAGTGTTTTTCAGGGGCAGGCATGACTGAATAGTTAATAAGTTCGTTTTCCAATCACATCATTCATGGTTCAATTTCTTTTAGTGAAGATAGGAAGATGTAATAAGCTATCAGAAGAATCACTGAAAGGCAACGAAATATCTAGATGCCTCCATAAGGTAATACATATACATACGTTTATACTTACAAATCATCATTCCTGTTCTACTATCCGACCGTACTAGAGCTCTCACCACCAACAATTCACGTCAGAAGATTGCCTTCATGTATGAACCTGTCAGTGGTGAGATGCGACGTGATCGGCGCTACTATAAACAAATTTACTTTTACCTAGGAACTGGTTCTTTCCAGTTTGTCTATAAAGTAATTTTGTAAGTAGAAATACTTGCAAACCCATGTCTTTATGGCCGCTCCTTTAGTGTCGTACACTTTATAATGACTATATATATATATATATATATATATATATATATAGAGGACAGGTCTGTAGCTGCATTTTTGGCATAAAAAATTGAGATTTGATCCAGTAGAAAAATGTTTTTTTATTGAAATTTGTAGCAACGTTATAGGAGAGTAAGTAACGCCACCAGTCAAGTTTAGATCTAAATAACTTTTCTATTTTAAAAGCAAAATATATTTATCGTAGCTTCAACGATAAAAGAAAATGTAAAGAATTTCATAGTTTTGGTCCCATGCAACAAAAATTTGTATAAAAAAGTTGTGAGGTAAAATATGGAAAAAATATAAGTAAGGCAAACAATTGGATTTAAGTATAATTAACTCTTTTATTTTAAAAGCAAACTATATCTTAATTAAGCTTAAATGATAGAGCTCAATTCGAGGAATTTCACAGTATCAGTCTCATGCAATGAAGTTTTAAAAGAAAAGAAGTTATGAGTGTTTGTTTCTCAAATTTGAGGGTGCTAATATAGTTCTATACTTTTTTATGAATATAATTCTAGGGGACTTTTAACATATGTCACCGGCGACATTAAGGTAAGGAAAAATTTATCAACGACACCGCTAATTGACACATTTGACACATTAAAAACATGGATTACATGGAAAAATGCGAGCAAGAGAAATGATATTCTTAAGATTATAAATCTAGAAAAGTACAGGACAAGCTATTACATTTGGAAAAGTTCAGGACAAATTATTACATCTGGTAAAGTACAGAACAAGAAAATTTTCACTTAAAATATTGCAGCTAAAAAAATGAGAACCAGAAGTATTAATACAGCTAAAGCTTTATGGAAAGTAAGAATACTATATATGGCAGGCAAATTCATTATGTAAAAAATAAGCATTGGGTCAAGACTAAAAATGTGAAGATTTGGCAATAACTTAGGCGATAGCTCAAGCAAATTTTACTGTGAATTTGTTGGTTAAGGTAGATTTTACTGTAATATATAACTAATTTTTGTATTATTTTATTTATTGCACAAACTAATTATTACTACTATTATTTTTTAATTGAAGTAACAAGTAATAACAAATAGAAGTAATAACTTGTAATGAAATTTTTAGTTTTAATAAAGCTAATATTTTCTAAATCCAAAGATTTTATTTGAAATTTTATTCTTAGCTGCAATGTTTTAAGTAAAAATTTTCTTGTTCCGTACTTTACCAGATGTAATAAGTTGTGTTCATCTCCATTTTGGATGAAAACACAAAACGGTCTCGGAAAAAATCTCGGAAGTTCATAAAAAGCCTCGTAAAGTAAATATAATATCAAGGGGCGCAACTCTTGGGTGACACCTTTTGAATGATTATCTCCCTTGATTTTGCCATTTGGAGAAAAAAGTGTTGGTTGATGAATTTGTATTATATAGTATCATATTCTGTGTATTTGTGATGTTCGTATGTTTGTGTGCTGAGGGAATTCATAACGTGTGTTTCTTCTATGTGAGGAGTTCGTGTGTTGTATATTATTCAATGTTCAAGTTCAGAGAAAGAAACTATCCTGGCGAGGTTAGCGGCACGGGTGGTGCTTCCTCTTTGAAATGTCGGAGTGTGAAATATTGCTTGTGTATGCAGGGAGAAAATGTTTCATTCCTAATATTTAGGATGTTATCTGTTGACTGTATGATATTTAGTTTTTCAGTGATACAGAGGTCACATGTGGTACACCGCTCTCTGTATTTTCAGGCTTTAGCAATGATGCTCCATGTTATCTAAGAGTTGCTTATTTCGTCTTCTTTCAATGTCCATATCATATTGGATAAGGATGTCACATGTCTTTTATTTTTATTCCTGAATGACGTCACGTGTTGTGTGTATCTTTGCTTGAACAAGTTGCTCGTTATTCTGATATGTGTCTTTGTTACTCTGTTGGGAGCCATGATTTTGGCCTTATATATAAGTTCTTTTTGCGGATAGTTATTATTTAGAGGACAGCAGTTTGGAGATCTATAGTTACAGAGTCTTTCGGGGGTATTTCTGGTGTGCTTATTTTTTATTGTGGTTGAGTATTATTGACACTATATTGGGGAGGCAACTATAGTTAACTTCAACAGTGTTTCTGTTGAAGATCTTATGGTATTTGTGTGAATATGGGAAATGATTTTCCATTAATTTAAAGAATTTCCTAATTATGTTAGTGGCTACATTTATGCTATAAAGTGGGTTAAACCGTAAGTTTTCCCCCATCTACGTCTTCTTGATCTATCTGCATTTGGTTCAATGTAGTTTATGCTATTCTTGAAGTTGGACCTATCTAATACAGCATTATGATATGGGCAGCTTTTTCAAAAGTGTCTTTATCGGCGGATAGATTCGAGTCGCGTCTGCTGATGTTATTAGTTAATTGTTTAATGACTGCTGGTGAGCGATTGGAGCCTATGTCTACGTACGAGGCTTCCTCATTTGGTTTGTGGTAGGCTTTAGATTGGCCTGTACTAAGGTTCATGTTAATATCTAGGAAGTTGACTTTTTTAAGGTTGGTCCTAATTGTGGTTCTTAGACCGAATTGGTTAAATATTTTGCATAATTTTTTCTTATCCTGTGCATATCGTGTCCGTTTTTATTGTGTATTACTCCCAGGCCATCGTCCCTATATAAAGCCATGTTGGCCTCTTATTTCTTTTCTAAGGATATCTAGGATATAAAGGCTTATAAGGCCAGCTATCTCTGCTCCATCATAGCTCCCTATTGCCACACCAAATAGCTCATCCCCATTCTTTTATACCCAATAGAAATTATCGTGAAAAAGTAATAACTTCTCTGCGTTCATTATATCTATATCACTGCTTATTATGGTAAACTAATGACTTTTTTTCAGTGTTTGTTATTTGCCTTACTAAATTCAAGTGCCTTTTGAAGTAAGCTTTTGGAGATCGAGGGGTAAAACTCCACGATATCAAATTGGATAAATTTGCATTTGGGCATATCATCTATTTTTAAACCATTCAATAGTTGCACTACATATCCACTGAGTAATGTTTGAGTATGCTCTAATATGTCGTATGATCTTATCTAATATCTTTTTTGTGTTTCCATCCAAAATGGAGATGAACACCATTCCTCCATGTGATCGGCTTGAATAATTAAGATATTAAGATATCTTTCTTAACATCAAATCAATAGTAACCTTAATACATAAATGGAGAAATTTTATCCTTCAATGCGGTGTTGAACGCTCATTTTCGTCGTTTGACATTTACGTACATATATACGACGGGCCTTGGTCGGCCCGAGTCTATAGTAGAATACATTTTCCCAAGGTGCCACGCAGTGGTACTGAACCCGGAACTATATGGCTTGGAAGCAAGCTTCTTCCGTTCAAGCTGGAACTCCGCAACTTTCATACTTGATGAAGAATATTCCAATAATTTCTGACGAGACGTATATAAGCAGCTTATCAGTAAAATGAAGAACGTCATTCGGAGAGTGACTTGGAAAGTGCACTCTTATACAAATAAGAGTGAAAAGTCACCAACAAATCTTGTAGCATTAAAACTCGTATTTATTTTTCGCTACAGATAAAAGAACTGCCGTATTTTGGTGCCGAATTTCTAAAATGGCAAACGAACGCCGTTAAAAAATGCAGTATGAAATCAATCCGCAAATGAAATATTTAACGAAATTTGTATTCTCCAACAAAGCTAAAAAGCTGTACGAACAAGGTAATAAAGCTTACATTGCATACTTAAATAATAATATTGATTTCAAATCTTGGTACAAGACCAGCGACTTCGGGAGAAAGTGTCAGTCGATTACATCGACCACAGTGCTCGGCTGGTACTTATTTTATCGACCCCCTCAAGGATAAAAGGCAAAGTGGTCCTCGACGGAATTTGAACTCAGAACGCGAAGACAGATGAAATGCCGCTAATCATTTTGTCCTGCGTGCTAATGATTCTGCCAGCTCGCCGCCTTTACTTAGACAATAATATTATACACAAGAATACAGAAAAGTACAAAAACTTATGACGAGATTAATGTGAAGATAACACCATAGCATCCAGGTTAAAATTAGACATTGATTTACAAAGTTTAGGAAAATGTGAAACCTATATAACGTTAAAGGATCATAAGGAGTCAACGTTACATCTTACTTCAAGTGAAAAGTTACTAACCTTGTTAAATTTAGGAGAGTAAACAAATATATCCTAAACAGCATTAACAACAAAATTAGAAATCTGTCGCATTAATACGGTAGAGTAGCAGCACGAACAATTTAGTTAACTGGTTCGGTAATATCGGAGACAAAGATATACGTGGATATACGCTTATCGACATCGTCGATTTTTAATCATTCATCTCCAAAATTCACTTTTTAAAGCACTGGAATTTTGGAAGAAATGCTCTCAAACCTATACACATCAACTGGAGGAAAACAACGAGACTTTCTTCAGTTTTTCGTTACTGTTGCAGCTGCGAAATTATTCCACTTTGTTGTAGAATGCTTTTGGTAGCTCGACCTGCTAGAAATGGCAACTGAGCCTCTCTTAAATCATATATTACATCTTAAAAGAAAAAGAACTGTTTTGATAATGTAGTTTAAAGTACGCAATTTCCGAAAAATAACGTGGTAGTTGTTGATCATACTTTACACCATAGATCTGATCGATTTAAGCTCATTTAGGCCTACATAGCAGCAGTAGCAGCAGCAGTAGCAGCAACAACAATAACAATAACAACTATTGCAACAAGTGCAGGCGTGGTAGTATGGTAAGTAGCTTGTTTCCTACCACATGGTTCTGGGTTCAGTCCCTCTGCATGACACCGTGGTCAAGTGTCTTCTCCTATAGTCTCGGACCAATCAAAGCCGCGTGAGTGGATTTGGTAGACTGACATTGAAAGAAGCTCGTCGTACACACACACACACACACACACACACACGCGCACACGCACATGTCCTCCACCCTCACTTGACAACTGGCGTTAGTATGTTTACGTTCCCATAACTTAGTGGGTCGGCAAAATGAACCGGTAGAATTATCAAACTGGTCATTAATACCGGAAAAAATTAATTTACAATCCGACAGAGAAAAGAATATCGGTTGTTAAACATCAAGAGTTATCTAAATATTTTATTATCAACCTCAATTACAATTGAGTCTAAGTTGAGAAAAAAGTTTTTGAAAAAAAAGTACCCGTTACTTGACAATGTTTCAAACTCTCTCAACTTCAACAACAACTATGGTAACCAATTTTTATTCCCAAAGATGATTCAATAGTACAAAATGGTGATTCAATAGTTGAAATGCAATAGTTTTAAATAGGTAGTGAAAAAATAACAAGAAATCAGAAATTACTCATTTTGCCCCAGTTACCAATTTTAGCCCACTCCCCTATACTAATTTCAAGTATTTGACAAAATGACGAAAGATATCGAAAAATTAAAGAAAGGAAAAAGTTTCATTTAATGAAAAACATTTGAACATATATGCAATAATTCTAAAGCAAATAAATGAATAAATAAATAAATAAAATGCTTTTAGCTGTTGAGATGTAGTTTTATAATTAGAACTAAATTCAAAATTTCAATTTCGGAACATATTCCTTCCTTGTTCTTTCGGAAAATATAACCAAAGTTTTCAATACTTCACTGAAATAATGTAGTTTAGAATAGCAATATAATGTGTGTGTTTGTGTGTGCGCCTTCAGTTGCAAGGTTATTGCTCAGTCATGCGTTGAAAGAAGGAATTTGGACTAGAGGCAATAAATAACTTATTTTTATCAATGTTTTTATTTTCATATACATTCATACTCTTTCTCTCTCCCCCCCTCTCTCTCTCTCACAGACACACAGATTCGGGTCTGCTTTGTAGTTTTTCAATGGAATTGTGTCTGCTTTTGGGACTGGGTAGCAAATTACTTTTAATTGAATGAATTGGTGTCGCTAACGTGGAGAAATCTATGGTTATTAATAAAAAAGAGGATCCATTACATTTTTAAAGATATGTTTGTATATTGAAAGAGAGCCTCTTCATGCAAGACTGCTGGAAGGGACCCGGGGCAATTTTTCCCTTCGCCACCCTCTATAAATCGGCCCCGGTCTCTGCACGCCAGAGTAGAAGCATTCAAGTTTAGTAAACGCTCAATGATTTGGAAGAATAGTTACTAGAGATTGAAATACATTGCTGGGCTGTTCTATTTTCATATCACACCTGATCTATATCAGTAATATGCTTGTTTCTTATTTAATGTGCTTCGAATGTGAGTTTACTACTACTACTACTACTACTACTACTGAAGGTCGACGACCGATCCGGTTGTTTAAGCGGTTGCAGACGTCAGCAAAAAAATGCCACAAACTGTATCCTACCGTCGTAAAAAATATGAAGGGCAAATTGGCTTTTGTAGTCACTGAAACACAAGACGGAATGGTTGTAGCTGGAACGCCCTTGATCGGAAGTTTGCTCTTCAAGTGATTCCAGCCGTGAAGATACAATCGTTTTATGGTTATTTAAGGCCTGATTACGCAACGTGTCCTTCGGTTGACTCGGCGTTAAACATCAACATCAAGAGCAGTGGAAGCAACGACATCGACAATAACGAAACAACAAACACAACAGCAACTACTACTACTACTACTACTACTACTACTACTACTACTACTACTACCACCACCACCACCACCATACTACTACTACTACTACTACTACTACTACTACTACTACTACTACTACTACTACTACTACTACTACTACTATTGCTGCTGCTTTGTTGTTATTATTGTTACTGTTACTGCTGCTTCCATTAATTTTTTAAAAGTCGGTTTGGAGAAAGGGACAGCGCGCACATGCCTTTTTGCAGACTCTCTGTGCCCGGTAAGATCGACATTGTTAACGTTCCCATTAAACTGTTGCATATTGACGCAGCAGGAAAGACATGAGCAGGGAGGGATTTTCTAAGTGCCATCATTCTGGGCAGAAGGGGACGAGGTTGGTATCTCAAAGGTGGTATCACAATACCAGCAACTTCCGAGGAGCAAAGGCTGTTGTAGTAGTGAGAGAAATGCAGGTTGAAAACATCACTTTTGTGGGCCAGAGGCCGGTGTGCGTCAGTAACTAACTTTATGCCAATCAGATGAGTGACTTTTCTGTAGATAAGGTCTAGGATATCTATGCGTGTAGCAGCAGCAGCACTATCCCATATGTGGAAGCGAACCCCCACCTTTGTGGACCTCATATGAACTTTGTAGGGGGTCAGCGATTATTGAGGCTGAAATGTTTTCTGGCTCTGAAGAGAAGGGCCAGTCTTTGAAGATGAAGTCTTACGTATGCTAAATATGTGCTCTTGCTATGGAAAGACCCTCAGTGATGGCGAATCCTAATATTTGGAGCGATTACAAGAATTCTTGTAGCTTGTGGCTCATGTTTAAGCGTTGGTGCAATGGAGTGAGGTGCGATGATATTTTCTTGAGATGAACAGTGTTTTTCTTTTTATTCTTTTTGCTGTCGAAGGAATCAAAATCTGCAGGAGTACTTTTGTCGTCTTTGTTTTTGGAGCAAGTGGAGATTTTGCAAGTTCTATTGGTCAGTGGTTACCAGCAGCCATCCAAAATATTACATAACATTTTTACACTCTAACTCTTTATTAATGAGAAGACAAAGTGGAGACTGTGTCCATATAATTATTTCTTCGTTCTGCGGTTGCTTCCCAACCAGATGGTTGCAGGTTCAGTCCCACTGCGCGGCACCTTGTGCAAGTGTCTTCTACTATAGCCTCTGACCAACCAAAGTCTTGTAAGTGGACTTAGTGGATGGGAACTAAAAGAAGCACGTTGTATATATGTGTGTGTGTCTTTGCGTCTGTGTTTGTCCCCTACCACCGCTTGGCAACTTAGCGGTTCGGCAAAAGAAACCATCAGGCTTAAAAAGTACTGGACTTGATTTGTTTGTTTAAACTTCTTCAATGACTGAAACAAGTAAAAGATAAAATATAAAAGTTGTCAACGTATCCTCCGGCTTTTTCATCCTTACAAGACTCCCCTCTCTGTTAGAAACAACGATCCAGTCTGCATGTGAATAATGTTTCGTTGCGGAAAGCTAAGGAAAATTGTATGGTAGCATCATTTGCCGGAGGGAGGCAAGTCATTGGTATATAAAAGGGAGAGAGTGGGGGTGATGGGATCAAACGTTGGGGTGCAGCAGAGCTGTTAGAATTTTAGTCTATCATATCGACCATAAAATTTATTTCATTTGCTTCTGTTAAATCGTTAGGATACAAGACATGAATTTAGAGTACCAATTTTTTCCCAGTGGTGTCTCCGTAAAGACAAGCTTCGCAACACACGTAAACATACAGGAATTAATGTACACATATAAAAATATTTTTTGTCTTTTACTTGTTTCAGTCATTTGACTGCGGCCATGCTGGGGCACCACCTTGAAAGAATTTTTAGTCGAATGTATCGACCTCAATACTTATTTTCTTTTTATAAGTCTGGTGCTTATTCTATCGGTCTTAGCCGAACCGCTAGGTTACGGGAATGTAAACACACCAGCACCGGTTGTCAAACAGTGGTGAGGGGACAAACACACACACACACACACACACACACACACACACACACACACACACACACACACACAAATGCATACATCATACCTACATATATATATAATATATATAATATAATATAGTATAATATAATATATATATATATATATATATATATATACGACGAGCTATTTCAGTTTCCGTCTACCAAATCCACTCATAAGGCTTTGTTCGGCCCGCAACAGGACTGAACCCGGGTCCATACGACAGGATTCCGCACAATTTACCTCTACCGATTGCAAGCACAAAACATTAAGTCAATCCGAGGCTTTAGTAGAATACGCTTGTTTCAAATGTTACGCAGTGGGACCGAACCGAGATGCATGTGGCTGTGGACCGAACATCTTAACCACATGGCCATCTTGTCGCGTAAAAGTAAATAAAAGAATTAAATAAAATTTATTCACAATATCTTGACAATGCTCGCTATGGTGAGAATGTGACAAATGCACACGGTTTCGCAATTAGCAATTAAGTAAAACAAGTTAGTATGGCAAATAAAATGACATATAAGGTCTTTGCTGGAAAATAATTGAGAGGAGAGACGAGTGGCAGAGAGAGAGAGAGAGAGAGAGGGAGGGGGGAGAAAGAGAGAGAGAGAGAGGGGGAAAGAGAGAGAGAAAGAGAGAGAGAGAGATAAGAGACAGATAAGAATTTAGAGGCTATGAGAGAGAAGAAAGTGGTAGCACTTGAAATAGAGACGAAGGACGGAATTTATTTTGAAAGGGTATACACACACACACATGTGTGTGTGTGTGTGTGTGTGTGTGTATGTACATGTATATGTATATACTACGTATGTGTATATATTATATATATGTATATGCATATACATACATACGTATATATATATATATATATATATATATATATATATATATATATATATATACACATATATATATATATATACATATATGTATATATATATATATATATATATATATATATATACATGTATGTATATGCATACATATGTGTATACAGAGAGAGAGAGAGAGAGAGAGAGAGAGAGAGAGAGAGAGAGAGAAAGGGGGACAGCTTGACACTATGAACAGAATGAGGGTATGAAATGGTGCGAGAGGGAGAGAGACCAAGAGAGAGGTATTGAAACAACGGGAAGCCGAATATGTCAAAGCTTTCAGTTTAACTCGTTAGCTAATCACTTCATTTTGATTAAATTTAAACCACACGCAAACACAAGCAAATACAATGTACTCACATTATACTTACACAGTCATACACGCAAACACACACATACAACAACACGCACCACATATTCACACACACATGCACCACATATTCACACACACACATACACACACAAACGCAAGCAAACACATTCACTGATACACACGCATACACACACACAAACTGAAAACAGATTAGGCAATATTGACCACTTCTATTCGACCCTCCCTTTTCCCGATCGAGCGGTTGGCAATTTCGATAAAACTAAACAGCAATAATGTCTTGTATGGAACCAGGTACATATTGGGAATGCAATTGTCTGGCACTTTTTTTGAAGAGCATTAATAAGCAAAACGATGTGCGCAAACAATCACGGTCAAGCCAAACAGGGTTCCAAACTCGCCTTGCTTCGCCAAGAGTGCATTACACGGACCTACTACTTTGATATCGTCCTTTTCCCCGAGGTTAACAATAATAAAATGACGCGCTGTAGATACGAGAGCAGGACGCAAAAAGAAGCACAAAGCAACTATAAGGATTTGAATGACTCTGTTTTATTCTGGGTAAGAATATTATTATGCGTGGCTGTGTGGTAAGAAGCTTGCTTCCCAACCACACATGGTTCCGGGTTCAGTCGCACAGCGTTGCACCTTGGGTAAGTGCCTTCTACTATAGTTTCGGGCCGACCAAAGCTTTTTGAGTGGATTTGGTTGACGGAAACTGAAAGAAGCCTGTCATATGTGTGTGTGTATTTGTGTGTGTGCTTGTCACTCACCACCGCTTGAGACCAGTGTTGGTGTGTTTATGTCTCCGTACCTTAGCGGTCCGGCAAAAGAGGCTGATAGAATAAGTTCTAAGCTTAAAAATACCCTGGGGTCGATTTGTTCGACTAAAACCTTTCAATGTTGTGCCCCAGCATGGCTGCAGTCAGTCTAATGACTGAAAAAGTAAAAGATAATATATATATATATACATATATATATATATATATACACACACACACACACTCCTGCATGTATATATGAGTACAGCGCTGACTTTTTCGGACACTGATGATCCGGAACCTCTTGTAGTCTACAGTAATTTATAGGTACTTAATCTAACGTAAAGGCATCTGTATTTCATTTAATTATTTGATTAAATTTAATATTTGTTTAATTTAGAATGTATTGACCTAAAGTGACCATTCTTGGTTCGGAAAAATCAGTTATCCAGAGAATCTATGGAACCAAAGTTTGCGGAAAATCGATGCGGTTCCTGTATAAGATTAAACTGTATTAAGTATATAATTCAGCATTAATAAAATAATATCTGGCTATGTGCCAAAATTTAAAATCAATATTAATAAAACAATACATTCAAACGAAAAGTATAAACTTACCTTGAACGATGTTGGTGGTTAATTTATTTTCAGATCTTCTTGTAAATCAGTGTCGTGCAGCTAAATTTAACACCGAACAAAAAAATTGTACAATGAAAATGTTTAAATATTACATTTTCTTAGCTGTACATAATTTCGAATTGAAGTGTTAGCGGTAACTAACCACTCAATATACGGAATGTTTTGTGTTTGTACGTGTGTTTGTGTATGTGTGTTTGTGTGAGTGAGAGTGTGTGGAGTATGTGTGTGTGTGTGAGAAAGAGAGACAGGGAGAGAAAGAGAGAGAGGGAGAGAGGGAGAAAGAGAAACTGTACGGGAGAATATAATCTCAAGGCAAAAATGTTATGTAGATGCTACACATGGGAATTTCCTTAATAGCAGAATAATTGTTCCATGGAACGGCCTCATGTTGAAAAACGTCCTCTGGCAAATAAAATCAAATGGGTCGCCTTGATCATTTTTCATACAAAGTATTTTTCTCAATTAGCTTCGCTCTTAATCTTATTTCATTTTTCAGGTCCTTTTCAAATTTTCTTACCCAATTTTCACTTAAAATGACGAAATATATTGCTCATCCTTGTACATCATGATATGTTCTTGTTACTTTACCTATCAGCAGTCACAATTATCACTATATACCAGAGAATTCAACAAGATCTGGTGAACTACAATTAATTTTCATTTATTTATCAATGTGCTTATTTATCTATTTATTTATTTCGTTGTTTTTTTTTCCACTTTAATCTAGTTCGTGCCTTTCTTTCATAAACAATAATGTAAGGCAGTTAAGTGATTAGTCTCATCACATGACCTGGTTGTTGTTCACTTCTGTTTGGGCGGGTGTGTTAATGATTCGTAGGTTATCATATTACTTGAATTTTCACTGCCTACTGACTATGTAACCCCCATTAACACAGGTCAAATTGAGGTCTTGCGCAACGCGTAATCATCAAAATACAATTCACCGTTAACCCCTCTCCCTTTGATCCCTACATCCACCTCGGCTTTAATTTCTTTCATATCTGCCTATCATCTTTATCTCTTTCTTTCTTTATTCTACCTCACTCTCTCTGTACACACACACACACACACACACACACACACACACACACACACACACACACAAGACTAACATATTATAAAGACAACGTTTTGGCAGTGACGCAGGCATTAGATATTTTTAGCGTATATTTGTATATATTTGCATGAGACCAAGAAGCAAAAAGGCGAAATACACCAAGTCGAGGGGGTAAATGACAGAAGAGTCAATAATCACTAGCGTAGTTTGTAATCATTTTAACTGGAAGCACGTATAGTTTTTGTTGTTTAGCCCCAGGTCAGCGAGTGAGCAGCCAGATGAGGAAGTTTCCAGTAGCAATCATCCATCTTATCATATCCCAGAGACTAAATTCTTCCTTTTGAAAGCACACACACACACACACACACACACACACACACACACACACACACACACACACACACACACACACACACACACACACACACACACACACTACTTTGAAAGCTACGGTCAACTCAATCGCTGACCAAACGAAACTTCGGTTCAGGATCGTAATTCTAGTTTTTATTTCGCAAAAATTAACACTCGCTCTCTTTATTCAGTCTGTCTTTTGCTCTTGTATCTCACATTATCTTTATTTATCGTAATTAACATTGATTACCTTAGCTACACTGTCCAATTAAGCCATTAATGTCTTAAGGTTAATTTGTATTATATTTAATTCAATTGTATAATTTTCTGACTGTCATGCGTTAATGGGTTAAACAATATTGACAAAGGCGGCGACCTGGCAGAATCGTTAGCACGCCGGGCGAGATGCTGAGCGGTATTTCGTCTGTCGTTACGTTCTGAGTTCAAATTCCGCCGAGGTCGACTTTGCCTTTCATCCTTTCGGAGTCAATTAAATAAGTACCAGTTACGCACTGGGGTCGATATAATCGGCTTAATCCCTGTCTGTCCTTGTTTGTCCCCTCTATGTTTAGCCCCCTGTGGGCAATAAAGAAATAAATAATGACTTCACTCTAACAGTTGCTAATACGTATTAAAGAGGAAACCTGTAGGAAGCCGTTCAAAGTGAGCGATATTGTTGTCGTCGTCGTTGTTTAGTCTCACGTTAACTCTGAGCAAATTTATGATAAAAATATTTCAAACCGTGACCACCCCGTTTTTAGGAATATAGAAAAAAAACAAACAAACAAAAGAAATAAAAAAAAAATACAAAAACTGAAAATACAACATTCATCATAGGCGATCGAGTACGACTTTAAAGTATATATCATGCTTTCGCGAAATATTCCAGGAGCCCATGAGACCAGACACAAGCATCCTCACAACTCTACTATCTTTGGCTCGGCTGAATATCTAGGATGTATTACCTGGGTGAGAGGGAGGCCTGAACTTTCCCTAGGCTGGTAATGAAAGGCAAAGTTGACCCCAGAGGGATTTGAACTCGGAGGGTAGAGAGACGAAACAAATGCCACAACTCTCCGAAGCTCTAACGACTCTGTCAGTCGCCTGCCTTTGGGGTATTTTTGTCAACGTTACTTAATCTGACCTTCCGCCATTTTAAGACAGTAGACCGCCATTTGAATGAGATTAGGTTACTTTTTCTTGCAGGTCGACTAACCTTGAAAAGGCTCTCTCTCGTTGACTCGAAAATATTGTATCAGCACGAATTGGCTGATTAGAAGGCAGCCGTGCTAATACACCTCCATTGCTTCATGATCGTATAAAGAGACTTTGAACAGTTTGACAAGAAATCGTCTGCGAGGCTCATTCCAATACAGGGTTATTTCCCCCTCAGCCGTTTGCTAGTCTTACCACTTTCAAGACACTGAGACTATTTGGTCTCTAGTGGGCAATCTTGCGCCACAGTCTTACTCACAGAGAATGGAAATTTGAATTTGGGTCTAGTCACCAAACTTTTGTTCTGACATGAACTAGAGACTGATTACTTCCACACAGGTATTTCTATGTGTCTGCACATAAGCAGGAATAGTAATTGGTGGAGAGCAGTATATGACTGTTTGGATAGAATTTTTAGATTGCAAACGGAAAAGTCAACAAGGAAATAGACACAAAGGAGTACTGTGCTGTATCTATGGCCAAAGACTACTATGAACTCACTTAGCTGTAAATGGTAACCATAGGGGTACATACTGTTCAAAATTACAAGGGGTGAGAACTGTGTATAATAGACGAATGCTTCATTCGCTTGTAGTACTCAATTCAGATTGTCCCATCGGCCTACTTGGAAGGGCTAATTACGATGAACTCATCAAGTGGCGCCTCTGGGAACTAATGGAACCTCTACGTGTTCATTTCGACTTATTAGAAATAATACTCAAATCTCACTCAACTCATATCAACCTAGAGTCTTAAAAAAACGAAGGCTACACTGGACGATGCAACTATCGCTATTCAAAAAGGCGGCATAAAAATGGATGTAGTGCTTTTTGATCATAAATCTGCACAATCTTGAACTTGAACTTGAACTTGGAGTAAGTACAACAACGGGCTATGGAATACCGCACTGATATCGCTAAATAACTAACTCTGAGGTCCCATGTTTCATTTGGGTGGACCTTACTGATTTCAATGCTTTGAAATTAACCGAACTGGTACCTCTAACATGAATCGGGAGGTCTTTTTTCTTAATAACATCGGAAATTCAATTCAATATTTTTTATTATTAAGGTGGCGAGCTGGTAGAATCGATAGCACACCGGCAAAAAGCTTAGCGGCATTTCGTCCGCCATTAGGTCTTGAGTTTAAATTCTGCTGAGGTCTTCTTTGACTTTTATCCTTTCGAAACACCAGTTGAACACTGGGGTCGATCTGATCGACTTATCCCTTCTCCGAAATTGCTGGACTCGTACCAAAATCTGAAGCCAATGTTTATCATATTGGGAAAGTACGATGAAATTTCTTCTAGATGACGGAATATTTGTTTTTAACATTATTAATGATGTCCAGCTACATAAACAAATAAAGTGATTCAAAAGTTCTTTTATGTATGAATGTTCTGTTCTGTTTTTAATTATTTGAAGTCTTGCTGTGAGGAAGGAGCTAGTTTCTAACAAAGATACAAAGTTCTAACACTGGATTGCATATTAGAAAAACAATGTCACAATTTGAAAACGAGAACAGTCTTGCATATTTTTACTACTCCGTTTACAGCTTGTTTGCAATGTGCGAATTAACTGGTTGATTTCTTTTTCTGAGAACTCTAGCTAATCCAGATTGTCACTTAGGCATTTATTTGTTGCTGCAGGCCATTCAGCTGAAATAAATACCAGTCGGGTGCGATCGAACATAAGCACCCATGCATATGCACACAAAGTGAGATGAGAGCAACGAAACACTCACAAGTACAGCAGCTGATAGCGGCGAATTCTACCAATTGGTGGAATCTTTTAGTGCCTTCCAGAGAGCTTATAACAGGTCATTAAACCTGCTTGAAATAACAGGTAAATGTCCTCAGATCTTATCCCACTGTCTTTAAAAAATGAATGGCACAATAGCTAATGTAGTCACGGAAGCACTATACAAATTACAGTGCTGGAAAATCCATAGATGTTGGTAAAATAATTGAATTTATTAGATATACTGGATAGCCGTAAACGGCTGACATGTTTATATACAGTTTCAACACGGACAAGAAAAAAGGAATCGATTAGACTATAGTTTCAAATGTGTTTACATTCTTATTGGTAATTGTTTATTCTACTCGTAACTGATTACTATTATTAAGCGATTTATTAGACCAAGTAGACCGATTTAACAAATATTTGGTGACAAACGAATACTTCGTTTATTGAGGGAAACATTGTCTGAATAAAAGGCAGCAGGAACGCCTTTGATCATGGGTCAGCTCAATCTGCTCTGGTTTGACCTGCGGCTAAACACCATTTCCTCCAGCAGCAGCAGCAGCAGCAGCACCACCACCACCACCACCACCACCACCACCATGTACAACCTCCTGCCAGCAATGTTATCATCTACTACTGATTTATTTAAAAAAAAAATAAAATACATTGAGGATTAGCAAAAGAGGAATAAATGAATGAATAATAAATAAATTTCGCCAGAAGACAGAATTATTTTACGACAGCGGTGTTAGTAAGTTGTACTAAGGAACGAATTTAGACTTTTGACTGCAGCCCAATAAACGTCGGGCTGTTTTCTTTGGGATCAAAATAACATTTAACTGTTTTGCTTCATTTTGTTTGTCTCATTCGCTGAGGATAATTTTGTGTACAGAAATTCACTTGAAATGTATGTGTCACTACACAATAGAGAAGTATCGGTTGTGCTTACTGGAAACGATCTGCTTTGATTGTTTCCTACAAAGAACATCCCGCTGTTATAGGTTATGCAATAATTCCGTCTCATTTATACACACGAGGAAAAAAGTTTCAGCTGAATATTTATTTCTGCTATAAATGCTACAAGTATTCATCACTTTATCAATCATGTAGAAATGGAACTTAAGATGAGTTAAGGGAAATCAATGAAATGGATCAATGGTATGAATTTAGATAAGTTATGGTGTGATGTGCTGTTCTTTTTCAATGCTACCTCTAGATTTTTTAATCTATCTCCGGTATAGAGACCCTCCTTTTACTTGTTGGATCTTATGGAAGGTGACAGTGCTCCTGGCTACCGGAGGGTTGGCGAGGCTTGTGAAATTGATGCTTTTGAACCATTGCAAGTCAATAAACGCGGGAAAAGACATGAGCATGGAAGGAATTTCTGAGCGATGACATTCTAGGAAGGACATACAGGGAGTAGTGACCAGGGTGGGGCTTGGAAGCTGGACACAACAAAGAGAATGAGAGAAGAGAGACGAGTGCATCGGGAATACCTGAACGGAGGCAGAATAGGCCTTACCGGATGCGAGGAGCAGAGATTATTATTTGTCTCAGCTGGTTATACAAATTGCTTTGTTAATTGATCAAATAAAGCTTGACCAAGCAATTCAATACTGCTGATGTCCAATAATAGCAAAACTGTCCTTGCTTGTCTCCTTGCTTGCAAACTAAGATTAAGTTTTTCTCTAAATATACAGAATAATTTAGTGAAATTTATCCTTAATTTTTTGAAAATCTCTTCCCTTTTCTTTTAGGGTCGCTAACAATTAGCGTTAGATTTTTCTCCAGCTAAACGGGAAATTTCATTTAACTGAGAATGCTTTGCGTACGTTGTTCACACTTTAAATTATTTACTGACACCCATACCAGTTAAGTAGCTGGTTGCTTCAATCGACTATATCATTTCACTATATATTCGTAGCGTTTTCTACATGTAAGAAATCATATTAGGCACCTAATACCTTTTTTTGAGTACATGAATGTCCTTCCAAATAATAGTTGTAATCTGTTTAGTTGTTTTAAAACCTTCATTGTTATACTCAGGTCAATTTAAATTTGGCGCTTGTTAAATTCTTTCGTTAACAATCAGCTATTGAAATAGCAAAAGATATTTACTAAAATTTCTGCTTTAGAACGTTGTTAAATATAGTACTATTAAGAAAAGACACTTCTGTTATCATAAAAGAATTAAAAAAAAAAACCATAACAAAAACCTTTAGCAAAACCAGAGCATAAATGCGCATAGACTGCGGCATGTTTTCATTATTTGTTAAAACTTTACGTTCTGAGTTCATATTCCACCGAGGTCGACTTTGCCTTTCATTCTTAGGGGTCGATAAATTAAGTGCCAGTTGCGTACTGGGGTCGATCTAATCGAGTGGCACCCTCACTCAAAATTTCGGATCTTGTGCCTAAATTAGAAAAGATTATTTGTTAAAACTTGAGCAATCTTAAGCATTTCGCTTTACATATATTTGAATGTATTAAACTCGGTTGAATATGTTGAGCTTAACCGTTGCAATATACGCATGCGACATACTTTTACTCTTAATTTCCATTTCATAAGCTTTTTCCTTCGACTAACAAATATTCCCAATGAACGTCTCATCGGACTCCTGTTGTTTTTGAGTTCGTCTTTTGTTATTGATCTGCATATATATATATATCCATATGTATTCACTTAAACATGGATGTTCTGCTAGAACAAATTATACTGCGGTAGTTACCATGAGAGAAACTCGCATATTTGTTTTTGGTGCAATATACACTTTTGTTTATATGTTTCTGTCGCTTATATAAATGCATGCATGCATGCATGCATACGTACATACATAACATAATATATATACATATATACATATGCATATGCATACGTACATATATATATATATATATATATATATATATATATATATATATATATATATATATATATATATATATATATTCAATAAACAGAAGGAAAGCAAAATTAAAAAAAAAAACGAAAGCAATGGAGGTGATCTTTGGGAGACGAGTCTCCCACGAGCTCTGCAGTCTATATTTTATAAGGAAGGAAAGGAAACATTAAAAACTGCTCCATCATTAGACAGTCTGGTTTCTTTCCTTTTCTCCCTTTCTCAACAATCTATGGAGGCTAGCTCACGCTCTTCCCCGCTCTTGTTGCTCACACATTTGCAGACATAACAGATACGCGCACATACATTAATAATTAGTATACATACATGAATACAGGCACGCACACACACACGCACACACATACACATATATAAATACATAAGCATATGTATATATATATATATATATACACACACACACATATATATATATATATTTATATGTGTTTATATATGTGTATATATATATATATGTTGTATATATATATAGGTTATATATATATATATATATATATATATATGTTGCTCACACATTTGCAGACATAACAGATAAGCGCACATACATTAATAATTAGTATACATACATGAATACAGGCACGCACACACACACGCACACACATACACATATATAAATACATAAGCATATGTATATATATATATATATATATATATATATATACACACACACACATATATATATATATATTTATATGTGTTTATATATGTGTATATATATATATATGTTGTATATATATATAGGTTGTATATATATATATATATATATATATATATATATATATATATATATATATATATATATATATATATATATATATATGTTGCTCACACATTTGCAGACATAACAGATAAGCGCACATACATTAATAATTAGTATACATACATGCATATATGCGCACACACACACGCACACACATACATATATATATAAATACATAATCATATGTATATATATATATATATATATATATATATATATATATATATATATATATATATATATATATATATATATATATACATATATATATATTTATGTGTTTATATATGTGTATATATATATACATGTATGTATGTATATATACATATATATATATATATATATATATATATATATATATATATATATATATATATATATATATATATATGTATATACACGCATGTTTGTGTGCATGTACGTTTGCGTGTGTGGTTTCTGTACTGTGGTGTGTGTATATATATATATTATTTGTTGTGTCTGTGCTTGTATGAACGAGCTTGCATGCGTAATTACAATGTTTGTTCAATGTACGAAGGCTGTAATAAACTCATGAATTGAAAAAAAAAAAAAAATGACAACGACAAAACCCCCCAGTAATTGTCCGTAATTGCATATATGCATTATGTAATCATTCAGCTGCACTACTCACATACATGCAATGCATAACAGATTCTGCATATTTGCACAGCAATTAGCACAAATTAGACATATAAAAAAACCCTGCTAAAATACAGAAGGACAGGGAGAGAGAGAGAGAGAGAGAGAGAGAGAGAGAGAGAGAGAGAGAGAGAGAGGGTAGGATAGGAGAAAGGGGGGAGAGATATGATGAGAGGGACGAGAATGAAAGATAGGGATGAACAAATAAAGGACAAGGAAGGGAAGAGATAGACATTAAAAGGTATAAGAAAGCACGCGCACACACACACATATATACACACATACAGTGTATATATATATATATATATATATATATATATATATATATATATATATATATATATATATATATATATATATATACATACATACATACATATATATATATATATATATATATATATATATATATATATATATATATATATATGTAAAGTATATATATACACACACACACGTTAAATTGCATAATTGAGTGTGTACACATAAATATATATATATATACCAACATATATTCACACACATCTATCTATCTATCTATCTATCTATCTATCTATCTATCTATCTATCTATCTATCTATCTATCTATCAAATCACACGCCCAGAACGCAATACAGTAATGATATTTCAAAGAGGAAATGTCCTTAGTGGGTTCAAAAGGTCGAGCGAGCATTCACAGAAAGAAACTTAGTTGTAAACATTAATAAGTTTCAAAAATCTGCTAACTTCATCAACGGAACATCATGTGATTGACTCTGACGCAACTATTGCCTGTGTCTCTTGTTGAATGTAGACACACTCTTTCACACACATACAAACACACTCATGCACAAACACATATACACATACATACATACATACATATATATATATATATGGTGATTGTTCCATCTTTAAAGATGATTGCTGTCTCTATGTGCCTTCTCATTGTCAATGGCATTTTTGATTTTCTGTCCATGACCTCTCAGATAACTATTCCCACTCGTTGTAAGTCTGCTTGGTTTGAAACATAGGTGACTGACAATAGTTGTAATTGACTGTGCGCTTTCGACTAGTTAGGTCTGCTAACATCTTCGCTCTTCCAATGCCACAGGGCTTTCAGTAGATAGAATGACAATTGAAGTCACCAAAAGAGACATCTGTACGTCAGTGGATTACAGTGAGAAGCTTTTGTACAACGTGGGTGCCACGCTTTGACTCTCCGTGATTAGAACCCAATGACAGTCTGAAGCGAGATGACAAGTAATAAGGTGAAACTGCTTTATTTCCAAGTGTTACTCTACTAGAAAGACGCTGTGGCAACGGCTAGGGATCCCTCACTCCCAATAGTCCTGACCATAACTTTGAACTGCATCCGTTTGTGGGGCTCTGGTTCAGGAGCGTCAGAATTTTTCGAAGTGTGGAGCCACTCCTTAGCCGCTATTGTTCCCGGGTCTATTTTGATTTGGTATAGTAGCAACTATCAGGGTCCCACCTATGAATTAACTAGCATATGTGATGACAATCCATCTGAGTGCAGAGGCACAAAAACCCCTTGGTTGGTGTCAGGGCACGTAGTAAAACATACATATACATACATACGTATACATACGTACATATGCATACATTCTTTCACACACACGCATATATATATATATGTATATTTCATTTTCATTTTCATTTTCATTTTATTTTCATTTTATCTAGTTTCAGCTCATGAGCTGTGGCCATGCTGGGGCACCGCCATTTGGTGTTGCTACACAATTTTACTTCACGAATTTTACTTCAGGAATTGACATTTGGTGCATGAGAGAGTTTGATGCAGCTGCTCTCATCTGCGCCTCCTGCCGTGAAGTTGGTTCATCTGGGACACCTGACAGGAAGAGGTCCAGCCTTGTCTTGAAGACACCTACATCCACCGCATGCAGGTCTCTCAGGTCCTTTCGGGAGGATATTGAAGAGCTGTGGACCTTATATATATATATATATATATACATATATATATATATATATATTTTAAAAATAAATGTGTACACCCCCCCCCCCCCCCTACACACACACACAAGCATAACATCATAATTATGGCTTAGCTTCGCGAACGAAATTGATGAAGAGAGTCTGTCAACGTCGACTTTAGACTCACAAATGGCTGATAACGCAAGTACAGAGCAAGCAGGCAAACTCAGCCACAGCAGCTACAGGTGTAATTCTGTTCCGCGTTTATATATAAAAAATACAAAATGGGACAAGAACGCAAACCATCCAGACAGTTAGGTGAAACAAAAAAGGGACAACAAAATATCCAGACAGACGATAGAAGCAAAACAAGGACAGGTCATTCGGAGTTTT
Organism: Octopus bimaculoides; assembly: GCF_046866305.1. Classification (NCBI taxonomy): domain Eukaryota; kingdom Metazoa; phylum Mollusca; class Cephalopoda; order Octopoda; family Octopodidae; genus Octopus; species Octopus bimaculoides. The sequence continues at coordinate 34,585,582 of NC_142947.1, read as the reverse complement.
CTATCCTTAGTTCCAGATTACCTTTGCAATTTCGACTGGTTATACTCGAGATTGCTCCAATCTGGTCAGCCTCAAGGAAAAAAATAACTAAGAGCATTACATTAATTGGAAGAAAGCAGCGAATGTATATGAAAACAAGGACGGAAAAAACCCCAGAGAAATGTTACACAAATGCAAATAACAGGACATATTTATATATATATATATATATATATATATATATATATATATATATATATATATATATATATATATATATATATATATATATATATATATATATATATATATATATTATTTATATTATTATATGATTGAATGCCACGTATTCATTTCCAGATGAGTTTATCTTAATAATTTTGATGCGACTCTACCCTGTACTGTTCTCTCTCTCCCACTTTCATTTTCTCTCTCTCCCTTTCTTTAATTATTTTCTTCTCCCCTTCTCCCCCTTTCGTTTTTTTCTCTCTCATCCTTTCTCTAATTCTTTTTTTTCTCCCCTCCACCGTTTTCTATCGCTCTCTTTTTCTCTTTCTCCCTCTTCTTCCTTTACTCTCTCTCGCTGCTCACACGTGACCATCGTCTATCTTTCTTTACCTCACGTGATCATCTTTCTTTTCCTTCAGTCTGTCGCACAGACCAGACGCATTCTTATCTGTCTCCTCTCCTATCTTTTCTCTTGTCAAAGAATATTCCTCCAGCGTTCGCTACCTCACCTCATCTGGCCTAACGGCCCTCCATGTTTGTTTTCGTTTGGTTTGTTGTATGTCTCCACTGTCCTGTTTTGTTACCAATTTTGACCCTCCGCAAAATCCCAGATTTTATTTCGGTTCACGGGAGCAACTGTTTTTCGAAGCTTCATATTGTCGTTAATTGCTCGAAATCTGGAGTAGATAAACAGCCGATAACTGATGAAGGTCGTTCTTTATGTTACTTGTCTTGTTTTTCATTTGTTTCTCTCGTTGTTCGCATACCCAAGTTTGCCGTCGTATCTCACGTTGTTTTCGTATTTCGTAATTCATGTTGTGTTTCATATTTCATGTTGTTTACATTTTATGACGTCCTGTACCCATATATGCATATTTATACATATATATGTAAGTGTGTACATATAAAATATGTATATATGCATACACACACACACACAGACACACACACACACACACACACACACACACACACACACACACACACACAAACACACACACATATTATTTATATTATTATATGATTGAATGCCACGCATCCATTTCCAAGTAAGTTTATCTATATCTATATCTATATCTATATCTATATAAAGAGGTAAAGGCCTTCTATCGGTTTTGCACCTAGAAAGTTCCCCTCCGAGGAACAAGTAGAGGGTTACTTCGCATTAAAGAGTTTTAGACAACGTTTAAAAAAGGATTTTAATCTGAGGTTGCTCGATCAAGGATAATCTGGGTTTAGAAAATAAAATAGAATTATAACTAAAGAAACCCAATATTCACAGGAATAATACCATGTCAACGAAAGTCTTTCGTTGTTGTTGGTTGACATTCTAGAAATAGCATCATAATCTCTCATAAATCATATGCTACAGTCTTTAAAAATGAAAGGTCAGAGTAGAACAGGAATGTCTTGAACAGAAATCATGCAAAAAAAAAAAAAAAAAAAAGATGAGATAGTCATGACTAGAAGACTTTTAATTACAAGCTTGCTCCATCATGTTCGCCCTACAGCTAAATAACAATAGCGGACGCTGCTAACACTCAGCTTATAAAAGACTTGTCGAGAATAAGAAAGCATGTGTGTATTGCGATATATATGCTTATATTTACAGATACGTAAAAAATGTGTGTGTGTGTTTGTGTGTATATATATATATATATATATATATATATATATATATATATATATATATATATATATATATATATATATATATATATATATATACACATTCATACAAACATACATATGCATTTATGTAAGTATATAGCTTTTTAGCTTGTTCATCTAAGAAAAGGTTAATTGCGCTCAAATCCTGCTTCCTGACAGGTATCGGTCTTTACCGGTTGTTGCACCAGGTCAATACAACTTTGAAGGACAAGAGAGTGGGATGGCATTGCACAAACTATTGTAATAGTCATCGAGCAAGTTGCTCAGAAAAATAAGACATCATCACCAATGCCATTTTATCTCGTTCATCAGTCCAGTGGCGATAGGAAAAGAGGTGACGGGTAAAGGTAGAATGTGCTACGGGAAGGAAGTTTTCAGCTTTGACCCAGTACACAGGCGGCTATAGGGTGCTTGTCTGTCTGTCTGTCTGTCTGTCTGTCTGTCTGTCTGTCTGTAGAGCAGCATCAGCACCAAGCAGTGATTAGGAATAAACGAACTTTAGGTTAGTTAAAATGTTTGTGACACACTTTAACTTCTAAAGAAAAAATTTCACTGCAGTTACCAAGGAGAGTGGAGGCGCAATAGCCCAGTGGTTAGGGCAGCGAACTCGCGGTCATAGGATCGCGGTTTCGATTCCCAGACCGGGCGTTGTGAGTGTTTATTGAGCGAAAACATCTAAAGCTCCACGAGGCTCCGGCAGGAGATGGTGGCGAACCCTGCTGTACTCTTTCACCACAACTTTCTCTCACTCTTACTTCTTGTTTCTGTTGTGCCTGTAATTCAAAGGGCCAGCCTTGTCACACTGTGTCACGCTGAATATCCCCGAGAACTACGTTAAGGGTACACATGTCTGTGGAGTGCTCAGCCACTTGCACGTTAATTTCACGAGCAGGCTGTTCCGTTGATCGGATCAACTGGAACCCTCGATGTCGTAAGCGACGGAGTGCCAACAACAACAACCAAGGAGAAAAAATCCTCTCTTATGGTTAAAGGTGTAAAAAACACCATATCTGCCCAGTGCTTCTCCTTTCGGATTCCCAGACGCGTGTTTCTGGCTATTTAGCCTTCTTGAATGACGTCTCTCTCTTCATATAATACATATATCAATGTATGTATGTATGTACGTATGTATGTATGTATGTATGTATGTATGTATGTATGTATATATGTATGTATGTTTACATGTATGTATGTACGTGTCTGATTGTTAGTATATTCGACGCATTTAATTGAAAGGGTACACACACACACACACACACACACACACACACACACACACACACACACACGCACACGCATATGCCTATGTGTTAGCAGGATGACAGCGTCCCCAAAGACCTTCTCTATATAACACTCACATCCGACAAAAGCATAATTAGTCGTCCACAATTGCAATAAAAAATTGGCTGCAAGTAGGACGCGAAAGCGTTTGCTATAACATGAAAGAGTAGAAAGACATTTTTTAACATTCGACTGGTGTTTTAGCCGTGACAATCCCAACATCCTTCCGGAATATTATATCCTGGTATAGAGTTATCCAGTGTACTGAATAATTTTTTTGATTTTAGATTTTTAGAAGGTAGGATGAAATTTGAAGAAGATTTGGCTTCTGTTTTCTAGCAGGTTGATTGATCGCTTGCATAGAGACGTCGTCATTGTTGCACATTCAGATTTACGTGCCTGTAGATTGAATTTCATTGCTCATAGCAGCGAAGTCTCACTTAAACCACGAGTGACAGTCTTAAAAATAAAAGTGAAAGATCAGAGTAGATAAAGAAGTTTTTGAACAGCGATGTCACCAAAAAGACGGGATGGTCATGGACAGAACGTCATTAATCACAAGCTTACTCCATCATGTCTATCCTATATCTAAACAACAATAGAGATCACTAAATAATAATGTTAACTACTTCGATCAGAGTTGGCCTGGAGCAAGGCAGCAGCAACAACAGCAGCAGTAGCGGCAGTAGCAACAGCAGCACAAGTTGCAGCAGTAGCGGCAGTAGAAACAGCAGCAACAACAACAAGACCAAAAATAACTTCTAGGTCCCAGCCATTTCATCATCTTTCCAAGTATGCTCATAGAAAACGACTTCCATAATTTTTCAGTGGCTAAAAGATTTGGTTGTTATTGTAACAGGTCGATTAGTTAGATGGAGGAATAGCATACCTCGGAGTACTTGATCTTCCGGCCGTACCCAGACCTTTCATTAGCTGCATAGTAGAAGAAAATGTTTATATTAGTTTTATTTAGCGACATGTCAGTCCTCATCGAGCGAACCAATGATTAAAGCCATTTCAGGCGAGATCTTCTTGTCTTCTTCATAAGTGCAGAGAACCCAGGATCACATTATTCAATTATTTGTAACAATCCAAACAAACTGCATGGTAGCATCCCTCGTGGTTCGACCAGAAGAAAATTTGCTGGCCAATGTAATAGAGCGAGAAGGTAACCTTGCAATACTGTTTAGTTGAAATGAACAGTGTGATTGCAAGATTTGAAAAATTGAAACATTACAGACTTATACATGCACACACAAACATACGCGCACAGACATTAATAAATAAAACGGATCATATTTGAACAATAATTGAAATTGCAGCAATCTATCTATCTATCTATCTATCTATCTATCTATCTATCTATCTATCTATCTATCTATCTATCTATCTATCTATCTATCTACACACACACACACACACACACACACACACACGTATATATTAAAGATTCACACACCAATCCACTACAGTCACTAATTCACAGATATGATGTTTCTTTTCTCTCTGTCTTGTACACTTGTGCAAGTACAACAACGACCATTTATCGACTGCACATTTGTGTAAGTATATAGATTTTTAGCTTGTTCATCTAACAAATGTTTAATTGCACTCAAATCCTGCTTCCTCATAGGTATCGGTCTCGTGGGAGTTGTTGCACCAGGTCTGCACATTTACACACACACACACACACACACACATATATGTATACATACGAGGAGATGCTGAAAAGTTCCTGGCTTTGGTTAAAAGAAAATACAGGAGGATCAGTTAATTATGATTTTATTCAACATATTTCCCTCTCAGATTCACACACTTATTGCAACTGTTCTTCAGTTTTTCTAATGCCTGTAAAAGAATTCGGAAGGTTGGGCCTCCAACCAGGCCTTTCGCGACACCCTTAAATCCAGGAAATTTTCAGCACCACCTCATATATATTCGCGCGCGCGTGTTTTGTGTGTGTTTGTGTGTTTGTATGTTTGCATGTATATATCAATATATGTATTTGTTTGTAAGTTTCAAGCATAGCCGAATGTTTAAGAATGTCGGTTTTCAACCGCAAAATCTCTCGGGTTCGATCCCATTGCGAGGCATGATGGGCATGTATATTTCACCACAATCTTGGATTGGCCCAAATCAAGTGAAATTTGGTGTACGGAATCACTGTGTGGACTACAGTCAAATGGATTGTACCTGCAATTTTAAAAGTCAGCTCATGTTGCGCACTTGTCACGCTGATAAACTACATGAGAACTACGATAACGAAACACGTGTTTGTGAAATACTCAGCCACTTTTATGCATTGCTACTTTCAGGCATGGGCACACGGGTGGTTGATATGGGGTCCCATGCGTCTAGAGACCAAATTCTGTGCCTTGCTGTCAGTAAATAATGCTATAGGACCAGTTCATCGATTTGCCAGTGGCGCTGGGTGCTATAACATTGCTGAGACAGCCCCGCCTACATGCTTATTCAATGAGCAGGTGGTTGAGTATACCGAGCAATTGAATACTCAGCGCCAGAGATCCATTTGCTTTATGAATGTGCGCATGTGTCTGTGCGGGTGCGCCTGTTTTGTGAGCCCACATTTTCGGCACACTTCTTATCTCACCTCACAAATATATTCTATTCACTCTTTTTGACTTTTATCTACGAACTTTTATAACATTCAAAGATTGCTAGTATCGTTAAACTCATCGCTTAATCAGCTGAAGTTGTTTTTGTTATTGTTGATGTTGTTGGTGTCAAAAGATGTTGATGATGATGATGGTAGTGGTGCAGCGTTTTGCTCTTGATTGTTTGCTGTCCTTGTTTGCTGTCCTTGTTGTCGCCGTCCAACTGTTTGATTGTTCATGGTATCATTGCATTTGTGCTTATTGAGAAAGTAGGTGTTAAAAGTAGCGGTGGCGGTGGTGGAAACTCTTGTTACTTGACGTTGTTGTTGTTGTTGCCATCGTTGTCTTTATTTCTATTATTGTTGTTACTGTTGTTACATCAGTAAGCAAGAGCAGTAGCAGCAGCAGCTGTAACAGTATCATCATCATCATCATCATCATCATCATCATCATCATCATCATCATCATCATCATCATCAGTAGTAGTAGTAGTTGTAGTAGTAGTAACAACAGCAGTACTAGTGGAGGTAGCAGCAGCAGCATAAGTAGTAGTAGTAGTAGCAGCAGTAATAACAGCAAAAACAGTAGCAGCAGTAGCAACATTGGTAGAGATAGTAGTAGTTGGTAAAAATAGTAGTAGTAGTAGTAGTAGTAGTAGTAGTGGTAGTAGTAGTAAGGCAGCGAAAGGGCAGTCATCAGATCGAGGAGACAGAATGTTTCGCAGAGAGTCTGAAAATATTGTTCCGGCTGTTCCGAGTTCAAACCCAGCTGAGGGCAAGTTTGCCTTTCATTCCTTCTTTGACGATAAATAAAGTAACAATGC
>NC_142947.1:34553985-34573985 GCF_046866305.1 Octopus bimaculoides | reverse complement strand
ATTTTTTTTTTTAGGTTTGAATTCTTTAAGTTTTACATCGTTCTTTAAATATATATAGTTGTGAATGTAACTGACTCTATGTATTTAAATGCTTTCCGAAATGAACATATATTTTATTTTAATGGCTCCGAGGAAGCTAGTGAATGTTGCACAGACACTTAGCTCTGTATGCAGTGCTTTTCATTGCAGAAACAGATGTAAATAAGTTAATGAAGGCGATTACGTGACTCCTGTTCTCTTGCATTTCATTAATATGCTCTGTAGTCACCAACGCTTTACTCTAAAGCAAATGTATATCGAGGTTCTAACAACTAGCTATTAGTATCGCCAAGTCTAAGCGAAATGTACGTATACACACACACTCGCGCACGCACGCACGCACGCACGCACGCACGCACGCACGCATGCACGCACACACACACACACACACACACACACACACACACACACACACACACACACACGCACACACACACAATCATACATAAATGTGTGTGTGTGTGGCTAAGTAGTATTCAACTCTACCCCAAATAAAAGACCCGGAAGAATTCAAACCTAAAAAAAAAAATAAATAAGATAGCCTCGTTATTCTGGCAAGTTATATTACATTATGAAGTGATCTTCCCGTCGTCCTAAAATAGTTTAATTGCTGCTATACTTTGAAGAACTCTACTGATGTCCGCTGACGAGAATCTACACACCCGTTTCCTTTTATGGCGTAACCACAGGAGATGAGCTGCACCAAATGGGCTTACATGATTAAAAACAAACGATATATTTAACTGAGTTAGAAATCTTCAAAGGATTTTTATATGTATACTGTTTACGAAGAGTGACAATGGAAAAATAAAAATTATATGAGAGAGAGAGAGAGAGAGAGAGAGAGAGAGAGAGAGAGAGAGAGAGAGAGAGAGAGAGAGAGAGAGAGAGAGAGAAAAACACCCATCTGTTCTGTTTCAAGTACATCAGCTTAAACGGCGATGTTTTTATCATTTACTTAAATTAGAGCGGGTGCGATGAATAGTAGCATAATTGTAAATTACTCGGTCATTATGATGCATGTTCAATCGAATCCTTTGATCCATCTATCTATCTATCTATCTATCTATCTATCTATCTATCTATCTATCTATCTATTTGTCATATATATATATGGTGGTTGTCTACTCCTTATGCAGAGTTTGACCACCGGCATCTCATGTGGCTTTTAAAACCAGACAATGTTTCGAAAAGAACCCACATAGATTGCATATTCGATTTGGACCACAAACAGCTGCAGTTAAGTTCTGACCTTTGTGGATCTTAAAATGTCTTTTGAGGCCGCCGTTAGATTTGAAGACCTTCTGGCACACATTACATTGAAAGGTGTGCACAGACATGTAGGCAGAATAGTTGGTGGAGGTTCATTTTCCATGGGTTCGCAAATGAGATTTGAGCCCAACAAAAGAAAGGCATGGTCTGTCACAAACTGCACGCAAAAAGGTCATTGTGATTCACCTTCTCGATCGTAACATTCTTCTTTAAATCTCTCTTGAATCTTGCATGCGTTATCCTGGCCTCTTCAAACGCTTTCACTCCACTCTACACTTTTGTTCGCCATCCAGCTCGATCCGTAGCAAGGGTTTCTATGTCTTCTGGATCCATTCCAAGTGACTTCATTGTAGTCCTTATGCCGCCCTTAAACCTTTTTCTAGGTTTACGCCGATAGCGTTTCTCCTCTTCAAGCTCACCATAAAACAGCTGTTTGGGTGTGCGTTCATTAGCCATTCGAACAATATGGCCACACCATCTCATTTGGTTTTTCAAAAATCATTGCTTTAATTGAGGTGATATCTGCAGACGCAAGGACATCTGTGTTTGGAGTAAAAGAACTCCATTTAATGTTTGAAATGCGATGAAGGCATTTTTGGTGAAATTGTTCTAACAATTTGAAATGTCTTTCATAATATGTCCATGTTTCAGAACAGGGTTAGTAGGATAAATGATTTGTAAAGAGCCAATTTTGTATCGTTATTTATGTCGTTGGCGCCAAGCGCGTGACTCCAAGCCACCAAGTGCTTGTGCTGCCCTCTGAATTCGCAGATGTATCTCTGTGTCCAGATTTCCCTCATTTTGTACAGAGCTTCCAAGGTAGATGAAAGAATCAACAACCTCAAGTAGCTTACCCTTAACAAAAATTTTAGTGGGGGTTGCAAATAGCACCATATGCAGGTAGATACATTACAACTGTTTTTTTCAAGTTGATGGTCAAACCGAAATCCTCACAAGCTGAGTCAAATGCAGATTCAAGAGATTGCAGACTTGTTTCAGAATGACTAACTCGATCGCAATCGTCAGCGTATAAGAGTTCCCTAATGAGTGAAGTAAAAAACCTTCGTTTTGAATTTCAGTCTGGTCAGATTAAAAATATTCCCTGTTGTTTGATATTTTATGTAAATACCCTCCTCGAAGTTTTGAAAAGCATGTGACAACACAAGAGTAAAATATATTGCAGAGAAGGTGCATCAAGGTCTCCTTGCTTTACTCCATTTTTCACGGCAAAAGATTCAGAGAGCCAAAATTAACCACCAAAATAATTTACTCTAGCTTTCATATCTTGATGCAAAGCCCTGATCATGTTTACAAATTTTTCTGGGCAACCTATTTTCATTAGAATTAGCCATAGAGCATTTCGATTAACAGTATCGAATGCTTTGATCAAATCAACAAAGGAATGGTAAAGGGCAAGATTCTGTTCAATGCACTTTTCTTGAAATAGTCTGATAGTAAAGATACAATCAACTGTGCCCCTGGAGACCGAAAACGACATTGAAACTCAGACACCATATTTGGAACTATGAAGGTATTTAAACGTTCTAAGAGAATGCGGACAAATACCTTTCCAACCACAGACAAAAGCAAAATCCTACGAAAATTACCACACAGATCCTTTGGCTCCGATTTATGCAAGGAGACTAAAATGGCATCAATCCAGTCTTGAGACACTTTCTCAGTTCTCCAACAGTGACAAATTAATATATTTAAGAGTTCCATCATTTTGTCGCCCCCATATTTCAAGACCTCTGCACAGATTCCATCAGACCCTGGAGACTTATTGTTATTCAGCTTATTCACAGCTAAATAAATATAATTTAGAGTTGGTTCAAATGCCATCTCTTCTATAACTGGAAAGTCTTGGACTTTTTCTGTCATCCTCATGTCAGTAGATGATGGTCTATTCAAAAGTACAGAAAAATGTTCTACCCAGCGCTTATGAATAGAAACGGTGTCGGTCAGAAGCAAACGTCCATTTACTGTTCTCACTGGAGATATTGAAAAAGATTTGGGGCCATATACCTCCTCAACATAAGAATACAAACCCTTGGCGTCATTTCTATCAGCTGATTCTTGTGCCCCTTTTGCTTCATCATTCCACCATTCCTGTTTAATTTTCCTTAGAGCAGTCTGAACTTTCTTTTTCAGATTTCTGTAAACTTCGTTTGAGATGGGGTTCATGGACTGAGAAAGAAGTGTATTGCCTAAGTTTTGTTTTTCTTAAAGTAGATCATGAATTTCTGCTGATTTATCCGAGAACCAATCACTGGACTTACGCGATTTAAATCCCACTGACGAACTTGCAGCTTGAAATACTTTTGTTTTGAAATCATCCCATAGATTGTTTGGGTCAGGATTGATACTTTCTATAGCATCATGGAATCTTTGCAAGTTGCTCAGTAATTTGAAGTTTGCAACAATTAACTTTTTGGGTAACTTAGGACAAGACTGTCGACTTTTAGGCATTATCGAAAAGTTTATTTTCCCACGCACTATATATATATATATATATATATATAGTAAAGATTATTTGCCAACATAATGTGGCTGTTCTGGATAGGATCGTTACTGTTGTTTAGCCTTAGGAAACCTCGTTTTCAGCTGGCTATACGACACAGTATCAGTGTCCTTATATTGTGTTGTATAACCAGCTGGAAACGGTGCTTCCTGGGGATAAACAACAGTAACAATCGTCCTATCCAGGACAGCCACATTATGTTGGTAAATAATCTTTAAAGAACTGTTACTGAATATCTCTCTTTGAAAGATTTAGAAATAATAATGTTTATACATACCATGAAGTCAGGAGGTATGAGAGGTAAATATATATTTATTTAACCACGTGATTTCCACAGGACGCAATCTTCTTCAAGCATTATTACTTCCAGTAACGCACACTCACACAGTATATGGAAGGAAACTGGCCAAAATTAGATTAATTTGGTCAATAAGTAAACGAAGAAAATCGATCGGAATTTCTGGATTACCAGTTACATAGATACTCTACTCTTCTTTGTAATTGATCACTATGTGGACTGATAGCCGAGTCCGTAAGATTTATGCAATACAGCTTTCTGTTATATCCGCATGATTCTCTAACAATTATTCCGGTACCACTCTGTTTCTAACGTCAATGTACGTAAATGATTTCATGTGAAAAGTTACGCAAAATTTGTGATTGATTACACTGGAGCGGTACTTCAACTGGTACTTATTTTATTGGCCCTGAAAGAATGAAAGGCGAAGTGGATGTCGGCGGAATTTGAATTCTGAATATAAAGATGGACAAAATGCCACTTGGCATTTTATCCGGCGTGCTAACGATTCTGCCAGATCACCACTGTAAAATGAACTGAAATTTGAAAACGGCGGTTTCTGTGCGGTAAGAGAATGTGAGGCATGTTGCATTCAGTAGATAGTGACCAGCCAATCTTATGTAAAGAAAACAACGATGGTAGGGTAAAGGTTTGGTTTGGAAATTATAAAGATCTCATGTGTATCTGCAGGCCCATTGTGTTAATTAAGGGTATAGGGAGGTATTTGCATTAACATGTACATAGAATACAGAATGCAGCTTCGGTGTGGGAGGTGTGCATGATCAAGAAGAGTTGCATGCACTGAAGTTGCCAAATGATGATAATCTTAGAGAAAGGTGCGATGAAGGAGAGATACTGTTAAAGTTCGGATAGCAGTAGAAACAGAAAGTGAAACTTAAAAAAAAAAAATAAAGACTAGTTTTAATTAGAGTTATAGCTGTAATTTAATTAGAGTAAATGCTGAAATCCAGCCTAGAGAAGGGAAGTGAATGTCCGTGAAGTAGATAATATATACACGCAGACATCACTTTTCGAAGAAAACTTGGATTGCATAATGTTGACTGTGAGCAGAGATGTATTGAAGAGAAATTTGTACTTGGGATGTTTTGAAGAGGAATTTGTGAATAAGGAATTTGTGTCTGAAAAAAAGATTAGATGTGTGTTTGTATGCTAGCAGGAGATGGCAATTGGGGTGCATATTGATCAGAAGTTCAGGTATGTTTGTGATGAAGAAGGGGGAATTATTTAGCGGATTGATTGCTTTATAGTTCTTCCTATTTGTAGTTGTTTGCCCTAGATCAGCAACCATAGAGAAATCCTACGATCAAAAGTATTCCAGCAATGACCACCCCGTCTTCTTAGGTGTATGAAAGACTGCATTATGTTACGTGACTTCTACTTTTTAAAGACTGAATGACATAAGAGCTTCCTGAGAAAGTCTTGGCAGCTTAGGGTGGGTAGAGGGAGCCTCTTCAACATATGAGTTGCCGGGAATTATCACTTCGTTCGCCGAAGACAACTTTGCCTTTCATCATTTCGAGATCGATGAAATAAGTAGCAGTTGAGGACTGGGGTCGATGTAATCGGCATACCCGCTCCCTTGAAATTGTTGGCCTTGTGCCAAAATTTGAAATCGATAATTATCACTTCGTTCCTGTAAGCCAGGGCTAAGAATCTGATTTGCGGACATTTGTTAAGTGGTAAAATAAAATTAACTATATATATATAAAAAAAACTAAATACTTTCAAGATAAAAACAAATGATAACAAGATCAAGATTTTATGGAGTAGTTTTGTCGGTTTCGAGATGTGACAAGGAGGTCAGATAATTTACAATAACAAGAAAAAAAATCAAATCAAACTATTAAACCCCACCCCAAAGCTCCCGTTAGCATATTTACTCGTCGCTGGATTCATTACTATTTTTTATATAGTAAAGAGGGTAACCTCCTTTACCTCTTCATTTTTATCGTCCTGTTCCGTTTAAAAAAAATATATTATAATGATAAGAAGCTGATATGTACAAACATTCTTTAAACATTATTCCCATGTAATGCCTTTATGTATGATATAATCTTGCTGGGTACATAAAAAAACAAAACAAATGAACATGTTATAGAAACGCTTAATTGTCCTCTTATTTAATAAAAAAAAAGTGGGTTAGCAAGGGCATAATTAGGATGGAAAATATCTGACAGTATTGAATGAGAGGAGTAGGTATTGGGATATCAAAGGAATTTTATCGTCTGTTCCTCCATGAGCGGCCCAATCGTGTCCCACTAGGCCAAGTATTTCTCTTCAGTTGCTGTGGCATAAAGCCGATAAAAGATAAAAACTTCACTTGGGTAAGACACCAGTTGCTCTCAAATAATTTTTTGTGCAAACAGATCAGTTGTCCACTTTGCAATAAAGCCGCAGTTTTCAGCGAGGGATTGTAACACTCTGTGGTATCAATCTAGCATTAGAAGAGCTCAGGTGCTGAGAGTTCAGCGAATTAGTCTTGAATATAACACAATATTTGGGACAAGCTTCTATGATAGGACTCAATCATTTGCAAACTTTAGTAAACCAATATTTGAAGAGCATCATTCACTGACGATTTCTATATATGCTGTCCACCCACGAGACACATCTCTTCCAATTGCGAGGTCAGCTGGAACATTTCTCAGTTTTCACGCTGTTAAACATTTGAACAAATATTTTCTTTTCTAAATGCAAACAGTGCTATATCATAACACTATCGTCAATTAAGACACCCCACAGAGTTCCGATTGCTCCTGCAGTAAAAGGCAATGCCCTCTTTCAGTTGTGACCCGGTTTGAAAACAACGTGCTGAAAATATGACAATTAACTTAGTCTATAATCGACGCTCACACTCACTGACCTTTCAGCAAATATATTAGTGGAGAAGTATTTCCCTTTAGACACTCATCTTTATCTGTGGAATTTGCAGATGTAGATGGGGTCTTGGTCGAAAAAGAAAGTGTTCTCAGTCCTTTCAATATAACCTCTTCCATCACAACCACTAGATAGAAGAAAAATAGCTACACTTAAAGGAAAGAGCGATCCCCTCGATGAACTTGGATGATATCAGCGTCTGTAATACGAACAACAATAGCTGTTCACCATAACTCCACAATCTACTCATACTCGGACACTAAATCAATACATGGGGAATGGTTTCGTTGATCTTACAATGCCCATGGAGCTTTTCCTGAATCGGTAATGCTCACCTCCACTAGATTATCTGACAGTGGTTTCTGATTACATATATATAGCCTCCGGACTGAATGGCCTCCAAAATAGGCCGTTCTTTTGAGCTTAAGGTCTCCCCGAAGGCGTAATTACTCTCGCCTAACACCAATCCCACCAAGAATACAAGAATTGACGTACCACCGTCCGTGTTGCTTGACTTGTAAAGAACTGCAACCCAATCTTGGACTTTAAATTCATCTATAACTACAATTCTGTCAAAGAGAACAGCTGTTGAAATATGCCCGACAAACGGTGACCATATCTGCTCGCTTACCTATAATTCTCTGCAGACGCCGCAACTTTAGTGCATACTTGTGTTAGCAGTAGACCCACTTTCTACAAGCAGAATACGTCCATTCTACAATAAACGAAAGGGTGGACCCTCCAATCTGATTAGGTGAAAGAAAGAATAAGTGACGCCAGTCAGGCAGCAATAAATAAAAGGCGGCAAGGCGGCGCGCTGGCAGAAACGTTAGCACGCCGGGCGAAATGCTTAGCGGTATTTCGTCTGTCTTTACATTCTGAGTTCAAATTCCGCCGAGGTCGACTTTGCCTTTCATCCTTTCGGGGTCGATAAATTAAGTACCAGTTGTGTACTGGGGTCGATCTAATCGACTGGCCCCCTCCCTAAAAATTTCGGGCCTTGTGACTAGAATAGAAAAGAATAAATAAGAGACGACGTATGCATTCATCAACTCTTCTCGACCTTTCATTCCATTTCTGGGTGAGACTAGCCACTCTGTTAGCAACTTGGTCCTTGTTTCTATGCTACTGAGTGTCCAGCTGAAACCTAGCTCTCTACAATCGTTTTAGTGGGTGGGGCTAGAAGGCCCTACAACTTATGAGTTGCCTGTAATCATGTCTTCTGAAGACCAGAAGTCAGTCGCCGCTGTTAAGCGGACATTTTTAAGTGTCAAAATAAAATTTTAAAAAGTATAAAATAAATAAACAAGTAATCACCTTGAATATAAAATAAAAAAATATTAAAAAAAACTAATCACCTTGAACATAAAATAAAATAAAAGTGTAATCACCTTGAAGATAAAAACACAAATGATAACATGAACAAGTTTTTATGGAGTAGTTTTGCCGGTTTCGAGATGTGACAAGGAGGTCAGATAATTTACAATATAAAAAAATCAACGAGAAAAACAAAACAAGACAAACAAAAACAAAACTTCAAACAGCTCTACTTAGCACAGTTACCAGTCACTGGTTTCATTATTAAACGTGTTTTTTTTTCTCTTAATAAACAGGGCATCCTCCTCTACCATTTGATCTTTTTTTTTTAATCTCTTTGTCCCTTTTTAAACTGAACTGTTGTGATAAGAAAAAGTAAAGATATGTATACACATTCTTCAAACATTATTCCCATAGGATGTATGTTATATAATCTTGCTAGGTTACTTTAAATTTTAAAAGAACACATGAGTATTTTAATGAAACTCTATGCTGATAAGGTTTTCTTTTTTCTCTTTTAAATGATGAATCGAGCATCCTTCTCTACCGTTTCATTTTTATCGCGCTGATTCCATTTTGAGATGAGCTGTTTTGATAACAAACTAAACTATAAGGATTTGACCGTCTGTCCAGCGACCCATGACGCAAGCCAGTGTGGAATTGCATCTCTAGGTTCAAAGTCGCAAGAGTGTCGATTTGTCTTGGTTAATGCTTGTTCTTGCTTACCATCCCTTATTCTTTTAAGGCGATGCCCCATACCATCAAATGTCGTTAATCCATTACATCGACACGACCTTCGCGTTCCACTTTCAGCTGAACGCTTCTTAACACTTCTAGTTTCAACAGATGTTGCTGTACATTGAATCAATTCCGACTTTGTAAAACGAGAGCGAAAGTAGCTCAACTGATAACAGTCGCTAAAATATTGATGATCGAAGATATCGAAAGCTTTTGATTGGTAAGTTTATTACCCACCTTCTATGATGTATCAAATGAAGTAAATGTCGTAGATCTGACGGAACTTGCTTAACTGGATTTGTCCGGAGTTTCTCCATCTGTCGGCTATTCTTGGCTATGTACTGGTTATTATAGCCCTCCCGTTCATGAGTTTCATGACACAGGAATATATATATATGTATATATATATATATATATATATATATATATATATATATATATATATATATATATATATATATATATATATATATATATGTGTGTGTGTGTATATAAACACACACACACACACACACACACACAAATGTACGCTATGCTATGGTTTGTATGTATGTATGTATGTATGTATGTATGTATGTATGTATGTATGTATGTATATATATACACACCCATACTATGAGTAGTGCTGTCTTCTGTAATATAAGCTGTTGATGAGCGAGTGTAAAGAGCTCCAATCCAATTTGCGCTTGTTTGTAGTGGTGGTGGTGTAGTTTAGTTGGTGGATTGGTAGATTTTGGCTAGAGGTACTAAGAGGTATTTATAATAAAGTACTATTTCTTGAACAACAATTTCTTACTTAGTAAGGCATTGTTAGCATGGCTGTTCTCAGTTCCAAAGGACTATAGCATACGTGCATTTTACAGAGTAGTACTATTCTCTTAGCTCAGTGATCTTCAACCATATTTTGCCTATAGACCTCTTTTGATTTCTATTTTACTCGAATAGATCCTCCTAGCCATTCGATGATTTAAAAAATTCTATTATATTCTTATAATTAAACATTATTAGAAATTGTAAGCATGCGAGCTGGCAGAATCGTTAGCGTGCCGGGCAAAATGCTTAGCGGCATTTCGTCCGTCTTTACGTTCTGAGCTCAAATTGCGCCAAGGTCGTCTTTGCCTTTCATGCTTTCGGGGTCGATAAAATAAGTACCAGTGAATCACTGGGGCGTCGATAAAATAAGTAACAGTTAAGCACTCGGGTCGACGTAATCGACTTATCTCCTAGTAGCTCGTTTACCAACCACATGGTTCAGGGTTCAGTCTCACTGCGTGGCACCCTGGGCAAGTGTCTTCTTCTATAGCCTCGGGCCGACCAAAGCCTTGTGAGTGGATTTGGTAGACGGAAACTGAAAGAAGCTTGTCGTATATATGTATATGCATATATATATATGTCTGTGTGTGTGTTTGTGTGTCTGTGTTTGTCCCCACAACATCGCTTGACAACCGAAGCTGGTGTGTTTACGTCCCCGTAACTTAGCGGTTTGGCAAAAGAGACTGATGGAATAAGTACTAGGCTTACAAATAATAAGTCCTGGGGTCGATTTGCTCGACCAAAGGCAGTGCTCCAGCATGGCCGCAGTCAAATGACTGAAACAAGTAAAAGAGTAAAAGAGAGTAAA
The DNA here is from genome assembly GCF_046866305.1 of Octopus bimaculoides. Lineage (NCBI taxonomy): Eukaryota > Metazoa > Mollusca > Cephalopoda > Octopoda > Octopodidae > Octopus > Octopus bimaculoides. Next base: position 34,563,281 of record NC_142947.1, on the reverse strand, counting down.
GAGTTAGAAATATTGTTAAGATATTTTGTGTTGTAAAAGTATAACCAATTTATTGCAACAAAATCTTATATGTACCCCTAAGGGTCATATGGGTCCAGGTTGAGGAACCACCGTCTTAGCAGCTGTTTCCACGTATGGTTGTTTCAAAGTTGTGTTGATAATCACGTTAGGCATATAACTGTGCGCTATCTAATGAATAGTATTACTGTCATGACACAAGTATAAAGCAATAATTCCATAATTTAAGCTCACCTCTACAAGGAAAGGCGTTTAGTTACAGTAGATTGAAATAAAATGAGGTCGTGCATTCATAAACATTTGTTCAGTTTCTGTTTGTGTACGATCATTGGAAACAAGTTATCAAGGCTAATGGTAAGTTAAGACTCGTGACACCTTAAGACTCATAGCACATTAAGACTAGAATTCGAATTCAGCTGAAGAACGTCACTTCATGATTCCTTTGATACCTGTAGAAACTATCCTACAAATCTTAGAAAACCGAAAGGAATTCTAGCTGCTATTTACATTTATGAAAAGTCATTCCACTTTCACGGAGCTCTATGCCAGTTCAGGCATTCATTGTTATCAAGATAAAGAGCTTACTTTTAAGCGGCTCCGACCCTTCTGACCACAAAACACTTGGAGGGAAAAACTACTCATCACGTGCAGCATAGGAGTTAATATATATATATATATATTTGTGTGTTTGTGCGTGCGTGCGTGTATATACAAGCACAAATATAATTCCTTTCTTATAATCCTTAAAAAGTGCAGACGGGTATCTAATTCGTGCATATCCCTTCTTTGTCTGTATATAACTGGAATAGATTATATGTTGGTATAGATTTGGCACGAAGTGTACGAGGAAAATTATGTATCAGACCTTGAGCATATCAAATTTATTCTCTATTGAATTAATTATTTTTAAATATAGCCCTGTCCTTAAATAATATTGAGGTTATAACACGTGAAGGGGAACATATAGGTCTACTGACTGAAAGGAAAGACCGCGGTTTCGATCTTCTTTGGTCACTATCTTATGTATGTATGTGTATATATATATATGTATATATATTCTTTTATTTGTTTCAGTCATTTGACTACTGCTATGCTGGAGCACCGCCTTTAGTCGAACAAATCGGCCCCAGGACTTATTCTTTGTAAGCCTAGTACTTATTCTATCGGTTTCTTTTGCCGAACCGCTAAGTTACGGCGACGCAAAGACACTAACGTCGGTTGTCAAGCGATGGTGGGGGTGCAAACACAGACACACAAACATATATATACACACATACATACATACATACATACATATATATATATATATATATATATATATATATATATATATATATATATATATATATATATATATACGACGGTCTTCTATCAGTTTTCGTCTACCAAATCCACTCACAAAGCTTTGGTCGGCCGAGGCTATAGTAGAAGACACTTGCTTAAGGTACTACGCAGTGGAATTGAACCCGGAAACATAGCCATGTGATTGGTAAGCAAGCTACTTACCACGCAGTCACGTGTGTCTGTTTTTGTGTTTGTCATCCCTCCCGCTTGCCAATCAGTGTTAGCTTCTTTAACTCACCGTAACAAAGTGGTTCGCCAAAAGAGACTGATAGTGTAAATAACAAACTTAAAAAAATGAAGTACTCGTGTCTATTTGCTTCGATAAATCCCATCAAAGTGCTACAACAGCATTGTCGCAGTCCAAAACAAGTAAAAGATTGGCGCAGGCGTGGCTGTTTGGTAAGAAGTTTGCTTCCCAACCACACGGTTCCAGGTTCAGACCCACTGCGTGGTATCTTGGGCAAGTTTCTTCTACTATAGCCTCAAGCTGGCCAAACTGAAAGAAGCCCATCATATATATAGGGTGCTCACAAAGTCTGGGTACATGGGGATTAACACATACTTTAAGAAATTATTATTTCTTATATTTAATTGGTTATGTTATGATTTTATTTACTCCATGTACCCAGACCTTGTGGACACCCTGTATATATATATATATATATATATATATATATATATATATATGTGTGTGTGTGTGTGTGTGTGTGTGTGTGCGTGCACGTGTGAGTGCATGCGCGTGTATGTGCGCGTGTGTGTGTTAGTGTCTGTGTTTATTCCTCACCACCGCTTGACAACCGATGTTGGTGTGTTTACGTCAGCCTAACTAAGCAGTTCGGCAAAAGAGCGGATAGAATAAGTATTAGGCTTTACAAAAAAAAAAAAAAAAAATCCTAACGTAGATTCGTTCGACTAAAATTCTTGAAGCTGGTACCCCAACATGGCTGCACTCAAATGACCGAAACGAATAAACGCACACACACACACACACACACACACACACACACACACACACACACACACACACACACACACACACACACACACACACACACACACATATGCGCATGTGTTTACATATGTGTATATGTGTACAATCGTCAAAACGCCTCTTTTGGTTACTTCATTCGGAACGCTGTTAGGTCTTTGGCCGAAATCAAAACTGTAGAATCGAAGAACCTATAAAATGAAGATAATATCATTAATTCTTTATTTGCATCAATATAATTTATATTGCTAAGATTTGTTGAATCAAAACTCCACCCGATCTTCTAGAACCTTCGTTTGTTCTCACTTCCGATCTTTCTTTGCCACATTTTGTTTTTGGTTTCATATCGTTACGTACAACTCTTCTAGAGCCGTTTCAATGGAAATAGGTTTTCGTTCGCGAATTTCAATTTGATTTTTAAATACAAGCTGAAAGATAATTAAGTTAGCTCAAGATATTGGTTTCAAATTTTGGCACTAGGCCAGCAAGTTCGCGTGAGTGCGCAACTGGTACTTATTTTATCGACCAGAAAGAATGAAAATCGATCTCAGCGGAATTTGAACTCAGAATGTAAAGACGGCCGAAATGCCGCTAAGCATTTTGCTCATCGTGCTAATGATTCTGCCAGCTCACCGCCTTCAGTTAGCACATGATGTTAAAGAACTTTTTCTTCTTGTGCTCAGTATGAGAAAACTGAGTGTCGTTAAATGTTCCATGGCTTTTATGTGAAGGGAAAAGATGTATTCAATAACAAAACTGCTACTCAGACGTACCTTGTCCCTATTCAGAATAACAACTTTGGGGACCAGTGGGACTGCCGAGCAAGAAGAAAAGACGAGGGGCAGAAAAGACTGACCAAGAAGGGACCTTCTGTCCGAAACCACCTGTCCCACTTGTGGAAGGAGCTTCTGAGTAAAAATTGGACTCATCATTTACCTCAGGGTCCATCAATAGAAAAAAAAACGAAACAAAAAAAATCAAAGACCATTGTCCTCGACCTCGCAGGATAGCCACGACAACGACCCCTATCCAACAGAAATGCTTTGTTACCGAAGTATATGTAAAAGTTTAAAGGAGTTCCTAAAACTCGTTGGAACTATTTTCATTGTTTGTCATCCAATTTCTGAATAGGTTAAAAATAATTCGCCAACCGTTATCGAGCTAGTGGGCTCTGTACTTCTACTTCCATTGTCATACTTCTCAGTTGGTATTTTGTTGGTCGTAAGGTGCTAAAGATTTGTCTGAAGTTGCGCCGCCGGCTGGAGGACAACAGTAGCATAGAAACACTCATTGGATTATTCTGATACCAAATATGTGCCATTCGTGCGCGCACGTGTGTGTGCACGTACTGTATGTATGTATGTATGTATGTATGTATGTATGTATGTATGTGTTTGTGCGTGTGAGGTGAGAGTTGGAAACCCTGGGTCTGTTAGTCATGAAGCCCTGCAGACACACGTACAGAAATTCGCGTTTATTCGCATAGATGTGAGTGCATAAGATATGAATTCGTAACTGATGACACTTTAGAGACGGTGAAAAACGTGAGACGAGTGCAAGAAAAGTGTAATATATTTGAAATGGACACAAGGAGGTAGAGGATAGAGAGATAGAGAAGAGATTAAGAGAGAGAGAAGAGATAAAGAGAGAGAAGAGCCAATGCAAAGTATGCTTGAGTCATATCAACAATTAGGTGGGAAAGAGGAAACATGAGCTGACGACTTGTGCAATTTTAAACCTAGTTTCAGCCCTTCACGATTTATATTGGAGTGACGTGAATCTGAAGCAAAGGATTGTTAGTTGTCAAGCCAGGTGTTTGTTGAACGAGATGGTCGAATATTACTTCAGATAAGGTAGATTTACTTTACAAGTAGACAACACACGAAATTAAGGAGGCTATTATAGATTATTGTTTCTTCTGGTCGTTCTACTCAGACTTTTTATCTATCTCCGTTTCTTATCAACATTAGTTTCAAGTAGAGGCCAATGGCGGTGGCTGAGATTGTGAAATATACGATTGGAAAGCTTACGTCAACCGTTCCGCCTTATTTAGTTTTCTTTTCACATAGAAAATAGAATTTGTTGGCAGAATCAGTAGAGCGGTGGCATTAAAAGTGTTGGACGTATTTTGTCGTATCTCTTTAGGTTATGAGCTCGAATACTACCTAGGTCAACTGCGTTGCTCAATCCTCTGCGATCGATGAAATAATGGTTTCACATTTTGACACCAGGCCAGCAACTTCGTGGTCAGGGGTAAGTCGATTACGTCGAGCTTAGTGTCCAACTGATAGTTATTTTATCGACCCCGAAAGGATAAAACACAAAAATCGACCTCGGTGGAATTTGAACTCAGATCGTAAAGACGGACGAAATGCCGCAAAGCATTTTACCCGATGTGCTAACGATTCTGCCTGCTCAGCGCCTTAAAGCGATCGTTGAAATAATAACAACGAGTCAAGTACTGAGAGGCCAACAATGTACCTCCTTCAGTTCTCTCAGGGCGCCAATAATAAAAAATAAAATAAAAAAACTCCGTAGAAACTCAATTTTAACAACGCATTCCTTTTGTTCTTTTACTGGTTTCAACAGTGGAGGCGCAATAGCCCAGTGGTTAGGGCAGTGAACTCGCGGTCATAGGATCGCGGTTTCGATTCCCAGACCGGGCGTTGTGAGTGTTTATTGAGCGAAAACACCTAAAGCTCCACGCGGCTCCGGCAGGGGATGGTGGTGAACCCTGCTGTACTCTTTCACCGCAACTTTCTCTCACTCTTACTTCCTGTTTCTGTTGTGCCTGGAATTCAAAGGGTCAGCCTTGTCACACTGTGTTACGCTGAATATCCCCGAGAACTACGTTAAGGATACACGTGTCTGTGGAGTGCTCAGCCACTTGCACGTTAATTTCACGAGCAGGCTGTTCCGTTGATCGGATCAACTGGAACCTTCGACATCGTAAGCGACGGAGTGCCAACAACAACAACAGGTTTCAACAACTAGCTTGTGACCATGCTGGGACACTGCCTTTAAAAGTTTATCCGGCCATATCGACTACAATACTTCTTTTCGAATTTGCAATTATTTTGATTTTGTCGATTCCTATTTCTCGAACTTGTACTATTGTACCTAAGTAAGAAATCAACATACAAAACGTTGACCATGGACTCGAGGAAGACACAAACGTTACGTAATTATGTTTTGCCTCCTCTGCACACCCAAGATCAAGATCATTGTTGTTAGTGTAAGAAACAAAATCAAAAACCAAAAGTAAATGTTATAATTACGGTAAACTGAAATTGACCTCAAACGAGGTTTAACACTGTTGATCGACCTCCTAGAAATAGCAGCTAAACCTCTCTAAAATAACACTTTCTCATCTTAAAATGGGGAAAAGAAACATTGGACAGTAGGGATGGAAATGGATCTCCGCCGATCGTCCTGTTAGAAACAGCAGCTAAATCTCTCTAAAATAACACATTCCCATTTTAAAATGGGGGAAAAGAAACATTGGACAGTGGTTGGGGAGGGAAATGGATCTCCGTCGGTTTCGACGATCAGTATTCAGTTCTTCAATTACCTGCTCTCTGATATGGAATGAATGTGGCTGAGTATTCCGCAGACACGTGTATCATTAAAGTAATCCACAAGCTGTATCAGAGTGAGGAATAGAAATAATCCACCATCGGCTTGGATCGACCAGCGGTTGTACCTAAGGGCCATTTGCCGGAGATTCCATGCAGTGTGTTCGAACTCTAGATCTCGCTACTGTAATAACAACAACAACAACAACAACAACAACGACAACAACAGCAGCAACAACAGCAACAGCAGCCACAACAACAACAACAACAACAACAACAGCAGCAGCAGCAGCAGCAACAACAACAGCAACAACAACAACAACGACAACAGAAGCAGCAGCAAAAACAACAGCAGCGAGTGTTCTTGCCATACATATTCTATGAATGCTGTTGATATGTGCATACGAAGGTGCATATCATCATTCTGTATCACTTTAAGCTTTAAGATCGAATCTCGCCAAATTCAATGTTGCATTTCATACTTCCATGGTCTATAAAATTAGTATAAGCCAAGATGTAAACAATGTAGGCGCCGGCGTGGCTGTGTGGTAAGAAGCTTGCTTCTTAACGACATAGTTCCGAGTTTAGTCTCAATGCGTGGAACCTTGGGCAAGTGTCTTCGACTGTAGCCTCGGGCCGACCAAAACCTTGTGAGTGGATTTGGTTGACGGAAACTGGAAGAAGCCCATTATATATATATATATATATATATATATATATATATATATATATATATATATATATATATATATATATATATATATATATATGAAAAAGAAAACAGAGAAATTGATATATAGACAACAGTTTAGTAGAACAATGCAATTCTGAACAATATAAAACTCAATTTCACCTACAATTGTTTCCATGCTCAATTAAATCAATTTGAGAAATTAAATTAAATTAAAATTAAATTTTCATAATAAAATTTAATTTAATTTAATTTAATGAGAAAGTGAGTTTGATATTGTTCAGAATTGTATTATGTTCTAATAAATTGATGTCTACATGTCAATTTCTTCGTTTTCTTTTTCTCATACATAAAAAATAATATACCCTTAGCCATCAATGCGAAGCTAACATCTTTGGTTTTACAGTGATATACTGGATAAAACCAAGGAACTTGGATGCTGACATCTCTTTAAGAGGATTTATATCCTTGGTTTAGTTATATATATATATATATATATATATATATATATATATACTCTGTGTGTGCGTGTGTTCCCACCACCACTTGACAACCGGTGTTGATTTGTTTACGTTCGTGTAACTTAGTGATAGGGACTGATAGAATAAGTACTGGGGTCGATTCATTCAACTAAATATAGGATTAAAAATGCAGTTAGATACCGGAAGTGATATTGCCATTGTGAATGAAGTAACTTGGAAATAAAAGTAGCATACAGTCTTAGGAGTAAAAGATTGTATTTTGTAAGTGAATTTGTGTGTAATGTGACAGTTTGTAACCAAATGAAAAGGGCAAAAGAATATGTGTTAAAAAATTCAGTGAATCTTTTCGGCACAGAGTGGATGGAACTGTTGAAATTGTGGAATACGCCCACAATGTTTTGTGTGGAAATATAATCGGTTCAGTCGATGGTTCGAATGCGGCTGAGGGATTGAAACGAAAAATAAAACATTTATTTCCAGATGTTTTCTCGGATGAACTGGGCTCCTGCACGAAAACGAAGGCAAAAATTGTAGTAAAACAAAGTGCAACACCTGTATTTAAGCCAATTCGTAACGTACCGTTTGTGGGGCTAGAACAGGTAAATAAGGAACTTGAAAGACTTGAAAATCTAGGGATAATCGAGAAGACGGGCCACTCAGATTAGGTAGCATCTACGGTCTGCGTAAAAAAGAAAAATGATAAGTTAAGAGTTTGTGCAAACTTTTCAACGGGTTTAAGTGATTTCTTAATCTCACATTGCCGAGTCCTGAGGAAGTACTTGCAAAATTGAATGGCGGGAAATTCTTCTCAAAATTAGATCTCTCGGAGGCATATTTACAAATCCAAGTAGAAGAAAAATAGTCACACTTATTAGCCATTAATATAATCCGTGGCTTATTTAAATTTAAGCGGCTTCCCTTCGGTGCAAAAGTGGCCCCTTCCATATGTAATGGGTACAATGCTGGCGGACAGTGATTTTGCTATCACCTAATTAGATGATATCCTAATAAAAAGTGAATCCCATGAACAACATGTAGAACATGTAAAAAGGGTATTCAAAAAGATAAGAGAATACAGTTTTAAGTTAAGTGAAGAAAAATGCGAGTTTTTTTTCTGAAAGAAAGAAAAAAAATTAAATACTTGGGCCAGAAAAAAATAAAAACAGATGGAAACGGGATCCAACCAGAGCAACCGCCGAATAATGTGACTATACTACAAGCATTCTTGGGATTAGTGAATTACTACCAAATTTATATTCCGAATATACACAGTGTAAGAGCCCCACTTATTGATTTGTTAAAGAAAAATGCAAAATGGTGCTGGACTGATGAGTGTCAGGAGGTACTTTTACGAATTAAATGACGAAGTCATTTGATGAATTAAAAAACATTTTAACATTGAACTTATCGTTAACGCATTTTAATCCGAAGCTGGCTACAAATGCAAGTGATTACGGTGTAGAAGCCATGCTTCTGCACAAATATGACGACACGATCGTTATTACCAGTAGAAAGGAACTAAAGTCAAATAGAAAAGGAAGTGTTAGCAATCATATTCGGTGTGAAAAAGTTCCATAGATTTAGTCATGGAAGAAGTTTCTGTTTACAAACAGATCATCGTCCACTACTGTCAACATACGGTTCTAAAAAATGAATGCCAACACACACAGCGAATACACTACAGTGATGGGGCACTACATTATTGAATTATGAGTACAAAATGGAATATTTACCGTCAAAAAAACTAAGGCATGCGGATGGTTTGTCCAGACCGATACCGAAACATTGCGAGCCATTCGAAGATACGATAATCACAGCATTTTAAGATGAATAACTATCCATTATTTGCAGGATTTGTTGCTGTAATAGTAATTGTTGTTGTTGTTGTTGTTCTTGCAGTTGTTGTTCTTGTAGTCGTAATTGTTGTTGTTGTTGTTGCTATTTCTGCTGCTGCTGTTCTTGCAGTTGTTGTTGCTGTTTTTACAACTCAATCAAACCGACCGAAGAATCTTCCATAATTTTACACTTTGTATACCGTAAAATTCGCACAAAAAACTTTTATGAGTTTCGTAACTCCTTGTTAGTTTGTTTAATCCTTGTGAGTTTGTTCATTCCTCGTCACTACATTTACTCAAAAGTTTGCGTAATGAAGGAGGAACTGAGACTAAAAACAACAACGATAAAAACAACTACTGCAA
>NC_142947.1:34543985-34548985 GCF_046866305.1 Octopus bimaculoides | reverse complement strand
TATATATATATAATATGTGAGTATATGCATATATACGTACATGTATGCACATACCTACATCTACATGTATATATAGATGCATATCTGGGTACAGGACGTTGCAAAAAACGTGGACAAAATGATAAACAGAGTACAGAAAACACTCGGACCACATAGAGAACATTTCCTTCATCAGCTGCCACCATTCTAAAACTAAGCGTTTGGAGGCGAAACACCTTTCTTCATGTGGTCGGGTAGAAAAATTGTTAAGACACTATGATATTTTCCTATTTTTCTTAACATGAAACCAATGGTAGCCTTAATACACAAATAAATTATATCGTAGAAAGAATTATTATTGCATATGTGCATGCGTGTGTGTGTGTGTGTGTGTGTATATGAATAAACACACACGTATATATATATATCATTCGTTTTTCTCTTAATCAAAATCTGCCTCGACTTCTTTTTTATTATTTACCAATGCCCTCCCATCACACACATTTCGATATCATACACAAATTTCTTCCTTCTTCCTCTTTCTATCTCTTATAACTTTCTCCATCATTCGCTCACTATACGGTTTTCATTTTATCACATTACTTCCCTGATTCTTTTATTGAGGTCTCTATTGTTGAGTTCTGTCTTTCTTCTTTTCACCTCACCCCCCCTCCATTACTCGCGTTATTTTTTCTATCTCACTGTTTTCTCATCCTTGCCAGTATTTCGGTCTGTTCGCATGGCTGCCTGTCTTGTTTGGCGCTGACTATTTCTCTCTCCACTCTCTCTCTCTCTCTCTCTCTCTCTCTCTCTCTCTCTCTCTCTCTCTCTCTCTCTCTCTCTCTCTCTCTTTCTGTATGAGTGTGTATGTGATTGTGTGTTTGTGTGTGTGTACTGTGTCATTGTGTGTGCGTGCGTGTGTGTGTGGTCATGTGTGCGTGTGTGTCTGTATATACATTTGAGACTGTGTGTGTGTATATATATGTGTGTATACATGCATGTATACATGTGTGTACATGCATGTATATATGTGTGTACATGCGTGTATACATGCGTGTGTGTGTATATACAAGTGTGATTGCATGTGTGTGTGTACATGTGCGTATGTGTGATCGTGTGTGATCGTGTGTGTGCGTGTGTGTGCGTGTGCGTGCGTGTGTGTGCGTGTGTGCATGTGTACATGTGTGTGTGATCGTGTATATGTGTGTGTGCGTGCGTGTTTGTGTGAGTGTAGACAACGTGCGAGGGGTATTTGAAGACATTTATCAGTATATTACTCTCTTCAAACTTATCAGAAGGATGTTATTGCATTCAAATCCCCCTTGGCTGGTAAAAAGTTAACACAAGAAATGAAAAGACATGCAGTCATTGTTGCCATGTGCAACACAGGGATTTAGAAATTACCAACTTTCTACATGGTGCCAGATCTTTCGTATACAAAATTCAGATGGAATTGAAAGCCTCTGGTGGGAATGTTTCAACTGCATCAAACATACAAAAAAAAATGGTCATTATATTTCGAAATGGTCATTTTTTCTTTCTATTTTCTTGCCAAATAAACACACGCACTAGATATTCGTTCTTCACTCGTTTATTATTGTTCTTATTTTATCTTATGTTAATTGTTTGGAAATCATTCGTCACACACGATTTTACCTCAGGAATCTTGCAAAACAAATTCATAAACGTAAAAAATAAAGAAAGAGAAGATTCTAAATGTTCTGACACTATAAGGACTCCACAATTCATCCAAAGTTCAAAACATTATCGATGGTGATCCCGGAAATCAATGAGGATGATTGTTAAAAAAACTTCAGGTGTAGTGCATGAGGATATTCAAAAGTGTAGTACATGAGGATATTCGATACAAGTCGTATGCACTCAGGAGAGGTAAAGTTACAAGTAAACTGTTTGATCCGTTCCAAGTGGTTTTTAACAAGGTTAAAAACTCTCCCCAAGCATGGCATGCTTTGGTTCTTTTTCGATGGGAAAAATTTCGACAAAAACCAAAAGTTTAACAGGAGAATCGATAAATGGTTACGCACTGATCCTTCTGATGTCTCCCAAAGAAATGCAGACTAAGTTTCCAGAAATTGTGAAGGTTTTAGAAATGTTATTGGAAACGAAGGTCATGCCACCTCATATCTTTCGGCAGGGTCTCTTTCTCTCTCTTTCTGAATGTGATTGTTTGTTTGTACGTGTATGTGCGCGCGCGCGCGTATGTGCATCTGTGCTACTGGATACGCTGAGGTGCTGGAGACAGATAGATAGATGTATATGCATGCATGTATGTATGTATATATGCACCCCTTCCCCCACATACAGAGTGCGAGAGGTATTTGAGGACATATTTGGGAATTATGTCTGTGTATGTGCGCGTATGAGTCTAAGGATCAATGCCGCTGGATATATTGAGGTACTGGAGACAGTTGTTAGGTACCGAATGAATGAAGTACGCAGTGGAAGGTCGTACGTGTTTTAACAAGATGCAGCACCTTCTCGCAAAACCCACGTAACCCGAGAACGGAAGTCAGACAATCTTTACGATCACGTAACACCAAGCTTGTGGCCTTCAAACTCTCCAGATTTAAATCCCAGGAACACTTCTATGTTTGGAGCGTTGTTGAAAGGGAGACTGTTCGACATCCTTACAACACTATATTTTCACTGAAGGCTGCCCTTGTCCAGATGATGTCAGAAATGAATTAAGGATCATCTAGTGTAGGTAGGTCAACAATCGCGGCCTCGCATTGAAGTAGTCATCGAAGCTGAAGTCGTATTCATAGAATATTCTTGCAAGAAATCTTATCGAGACCATGAGCAGAAATTTTTATTAAAATACATTTGGCTATTGCTAGATTAGAATTGTTTATTGAATTACTAAATGTCCTCAAATACCTCTCGCACACTCTATGTGCGTGGGTGCGTGCTGTGTGTGTGTGTGTGTGTGTGTACACAAATGCATACACATACATACATACATACATACATACATACATACTTACATACATACATACATACATACAGACAGACATAAATATCAACCATTGTATCTATCTATCTATCTATCTATCTACCTATCTAGATCATTCTTCTACCTGTCAATGCAACTACTGCTTTCTTCTATATGCAACACACACACGCGTGCATACACGCACTCACATGCACACACACACACACACACACACACACACACACACACATAGACACACACACACACAGCACACACAGACGTACACAGACTCATCCCACTCAACCATAAGCACATGCACAACAATTTTCTAATGCTTACTTCTTGGAATTTATAAGAACAAGCAGTAGCTTACATGCGTTATAGTACACACACACACACAAACACACACACACACACACACGCACACACACGTACGCACACACACACACACACACACACACACACACACACACACACACACATATATATGTATGCATGCATAATCCGATGATGATGTTGATGATGATGGTGGTGGTAATGATGATGATGATCATAAAAATAGCAATTGTTTCTAATTTTGGCTCAAGGCCAGCAATTTCGAGTGGAGGGCATGATTCGATACGATAACTCCCAGTCCTTGACTTGTGCTATATTTTATCGACTCCAAAAGAACGAAAGGCAAAACAAGAACAAAATGAAGAACAACAACATCAACAGCGGCAACATCGACCACAACAATGTGATAACCCAAATCTCTGAAACTTGAGAGGGGTATTATGCGATGATTTCACTATCACTGCATGTCCTTAAATATGTATCTATGTCTATATGTATGTATGTATGTATGTATGTACGTATGTATGTATGTATGTATGTAGGAGAATATACAAATAATAACAACAGACGAGGACAGGTGGTGTAAATAACAAAAGTATATATTAGTATGACGCTCGGGAATACGGAAAGTCTTTGACGTTTCGAGCTACGCTCTTCAACAGAAAGAATACGGAGACAAGGAGAAAAACACGGAGAAAAAAAATTGAATAGTGTTCAGTCAACGGTCAATCATAATATGTATGTATGTATGTATGTATGTATGTATGTATGTGCGTGTAGCGATGTGTGTTTGTGTATTCTTCTATTTTTATTTGCTCAAAATCTTCCTGTAAGAAAGGAGTTGGTTTCTAATAAAGATACGAAGCTCTATGGTTGAAATGTAAATCACAAAAAATAGATTCGCATATAACATTTGAGAAAAGCCTTGCATCTTTTTATTGTTCTGCTCATAAATCGTATTTGTAATGTGTATGCAAGCTGGTTGATTTCTTTTTCTGAAAACTAGCATTTCCAGATAGTCAGGCATTTGCTCCCAAAATGAAGCGTACCAATTCTTATTGGTATATATGTACATATATATTATCTGGGTATAGAAGCTGGTAATTAGTCCGTATTTACACCAGCGGGGCAGCTGACCGCTATGACAGTACATACTTTATCTTATAAGTCCAATACAACAACTTGGTAGTTATTTTGGTGAGCATGTTCCACCAATATCCCTTGTGTTTAAGTTTATGAATGTGTTAAACAATAGACAATTTGGCCAGTATAATTAAATGGCTCAACTAACCTAATTAAGTTAAGTTGAGCCGTTTAAATTGAATGTAGCCTCATCGGTCCAGATAATCATTGTTGGAATTGTGCATCCTTTACACGTCTTGCCAAGTACCACTCACAAAAATTCTATTCTTCGATTCGTATCATCTTCATTGAGACCATGGACTATTTTTGGAATGTGCCTTTTCCAATGATACCGCTTCAAAATACGATGGACACTTGATTTCGTAATTTCTAATTCACGAGTCGCTTGCTACACTCTGGCAATATGAGCTGTAGACTTGAGTCAAGCAAAGACCTAGACAATGTTTGACATCTGGATTTTTGTCCAGTGGTCTACCAGTCAGGCAATGCGGTTGGTGAAACTTCCACGTTGGTTTACTATAGAGGATTAATGGTGTGGAAGAACGACGTTCTCGGATCAACTGGAACTCTTGTCGTCGTAATTGACGGA
>NC_142947.1:34508985-34538985 GCF_046866305.1 Octopus bimaculoides | reverse complement strand
TTATGTCTCCATATTGTTCTGAGAATGACTTTAAACTGCATGCAGTAGTGGGACCCTGATTCGAGAGTTCCAGGTTTTTGAGAAGTGTGGAGTCACCACTTGACCACTACTATTCCCAGGTCTGCTCTAATCCGGAGTAGTTTCACCTGTCAGGGCTGCTGCGATAGATTAATTAGTATGTTTTGGAAGAAATTCTAAGCAAGAACCGTCACTGCATTGTGAGTATCTTGGGAAAGGAAAAGGCTAGGGCAGTCTACTTCGATAGCAAATCAAGAAGTGGGGCCCGTTGTGCGGTTCAGCGTTCTCTTTGACACCCTTTCGACAATTCACAGCCTTGTGAGGCAATTCACTTAGAAGACCACTCTAATATAAAAACCAAGAGCTTGCTATTTTAGCCCGCTGAATCACTGTGGTCAGACCTCCAAGTGGGACCGAATTGCACGGACTAACTCTCACTTTAAAACTACTAAGCGCAAGTAGGAAGAAAGGTCCTGTAGTTTCAAGGATCAGTTTACATAACCACTTGAGGGCATACCACTTTTCTTCATGATTTTTGGATACGAAAAATCTGGCATAATGTCCTCAACATTAACATTATTTCTTATTTAATACATTCCATTCTAAATGTCATTTTAAGGGGTCACTTCATTGGCGATGTTGGCGAGTATTTTAAAACATAAGTGGTTACGCTTCATAGCATTCTTGATATGAGTCGCTGATCGGCAATTATTTTATAAGTGTATATTAACACTAGCTTTCCGTATACGGGTGGCATCAAATCATCTTGCACTTGTAAGGCATACCTTACCCATAGATATCAGGTGACAAATTTGACGAGGAGGGACTGGTCGTTTAAACCGACTCCAGTACTCGATTGTTACTTATTTTATAGAGCCCGAAAGATTGACAGGTTAAGTTGACCTTGGCAGCGTTTTAACTCGAAGTATGAGAGACATAACTAAGTATCGCAAGGTACTTTGTTCCAAGCTATACTGGTTTTGCGTGTCAATCAGTGTCTATTAATAACCATTTTGAGTTCTAAGAGAGAAAGACCATCCATTTAAATAGAAGTTGGATGATTGGTGTGGCTTAACAGTAAAAATAATGATCGACCCTATCACTGGACTTCGGAAGAATGCTAGATAAAAATCGATCTCGGCTGGATTTGAAAATGAAAGTAACTAAATGCCACAAAGCATTTTTGCTCACCCTCAACGATTCTGTTACCCACTGCAAGAATTTAGTAAGTGTATAATTGGAAGTTATACAAATTAAAGTCTCACATCATATCTCTTTACAACAAAGTAATTACTACGCGGTCAATGAGCTGCTAAAGATAGCAGCCAAATCTAGATAAAATCATAACCCACTGTTAAAAGAATTAAAAGTTAAAGGATAACATATTGGATAATGCAGTCTCTGGTAAACAAAAAGACGAAATGGTCATGGCTGGATAAGCTTAAATCACAGATCTGCCCCTTAAGTTTTTTTCCTGTGGCTGAGCAACAGCAAAAATTGATACTGAAGTGAGCAGAAAGAAATATATTACATCGGTTAGTTGATATTTTAGTCTATAGGCCCATCATCATTACCATCATCTCCACTTCACCTCTAGTCGTCGTCGTCGTCGTCGTCCTCCTCCTCGTCCTCCTCCTCGTCCTCCTCCCCCTCCTCGTCCTCCTCCCCCTCCTCGTCCTCCTCCCCCTCCTCGTCCTCCTCCTCCTCCTCCTCATCCTCATCAGGTCAGGCTTGTTTGGATTCACATGACCTTGATCCTCCACCCGTCTTTATCTTCCATGACAGGTCACTATTCTTTACAGTTACACCCCGGTATTATCTGCCAGCTGATCGGATCAATGTATGTCTTTTGCAGGGCGACTAACGTAACTTTGACCATGTACCCCGAAGTGAGATCTTCATCTCATAATTTCTGTTACTCCAAGGGAATATAAAATCTCGATACTTTAGAAATATTACTAACATCCACTAACATCACTAATGATGGTCGTGTGGAATAGGCTTCTTTGACTTCTTTTTCTGGAGCATGTGAAGGAGAGAGCGCACTCAATGAAAATCACAGATATGAATCATCTGAATGAATTCAAACTGACGGAAATGTGGACGTACTGAATCAGATTCATGTGAATCTCGCAAGCCGCATCGAACTTGGATAACATGTGGTGGAAACCATGTTAAAAATGTTATTTTTTAATGTAGTTGAATAGAATTATTGAAAATATGCAGTTTAGCCTATGTACCCAGACTTTACGGTCACTCTGTATAATCATCGTTTATTTTTTTAACAGGCACGAAGTATCAGAAAGTTGGCGATCAGAAAGTTGGCAACGTTTTGATCGAGTCAAAAATAACACTAGACAAACGCCACCTTTCTCTAGACTAACACTAACCCAGTTCTTTATTGGAAATACGTACACGTATTTTGAAACAGCCTGGTAAATCTGTAATTTTTCAGGAGAATGTCCTATTTTTACTAACCAAAAGATATTTTTCTACAACTTTGGAGTATCTTGGTGGGAGGAGCAATCACGTCAGGTGATCTTGAAATTGCCAACATCCCGACAAGACACGAGCACTTTTAATTTAGCTCCCCACCCGTCACCTTACAACACACACTGAGTTGATGTATACATACATACGCATGTATGTATACAAATATATAAGGACATTAGCATGCAAAGATATGTCTGTCTGTCTGTCTGTATGTATGTATTTATATATGTACGTACGTACGTACGTATGTATATATGTATGTATGTAAACATGATATTTGTAAGCATGTAGACACACACACACACACACACACACACACATATATACATCCACACACATCCACACACACACACACACACACACACATATATATATATATACACACACACCCACACTCACATTTACACACACATATATGCATGCATGTATGTATGTATTCGTATGTATCTATTCAAACGTGTATGCATGTGAGAGCATGTGTAGATGTATATATTTAAGTCTGTCTGCCTCTCTATCTGTCTCTCTGCTTGTCTGTCTGTTTGTATGTGTGTATGTATGTACATAAGTACGTATGCACGCACATGGTGCGGCGGCGGCAGGGAAATTTCTTGGCGAGCAGTACTCGTAGTGTTTAGACGGTAGGTGGCAGGGTTCTAACATTATGAAAATCAATGTATATATGAAGTAAGTACCTGCTGTTGAAGAACTGACGTGTTCCTCTCGAAACTGGTATTACCTTATACTAAGCAGTGTCATGAGCCAACGAACAGTTTCTGTCATTCGTATTCAATTCTAAGAGGATTTATTGTGCACTTTCAACATGCCTGTGGACAGCGCCGCTACTCCAGATGATCTCCGACAAGTGAGTAATATTTTTCTTTCTACACATCCACCCCGCTCTCTCTCTCTCTCTCTCTCTCTCTCTCTGCGGAAGGGAGCATCAACACCAATAATTAATAATTTCCATTATCACCAACGGTTGACAAAAAAAAAAAAAAAAAAAAATCGGGTTAGGTACTACTATCACTCGGCGAGCTGGCAGAATCGTTAGCACGCCGGGCGAAATGCTTAGCGGTATTTCGTCTGTTGCTACGGTCTGAGTTCAAATTCCGCCGAGGTCGACTTTGCCGTTTATCCTTTCAGGGTCGATAAATTAAAGTACCAGTTGTGTACTGAGGTCGATCTAATCGACTGGCCTCCTCCTCGAAAATTTCAGGCCTTGTGCCTATAATAGAAAAGATTATTATTATTATTATTATAAAGTATAATAATATTGGTTTCAGATTTTGGCACAGGGTCAACAGTTATTGAGGAGAGGGGTAAGTCGATTGTACTTATTTTATCGACCTCGAAAGAAAGGCTAAGTCGACCTCCGCGGAATTTGAATTCAGAACGTAAAGAAAGACAAAATGCCGTTAAGCATTTCTCCCGGAGTGATAACGGTGCTGCCTGCTCGCAGCCTTAATAATAATAATAATAATAATAATAATAATAATAATAATAATAATAAAAAAAAAAAAAATAATAACAACAACAATAATAATAATAATAATAATAATAATAATAATAAAAAAAATAAAAAAAATAATAATAACAACAACAACAATAATAATAATAATAATAATAATAATAATAATAATTGATAACAATGATGATGATGACGATTTCTTTATTCTTTTTTCTTTTATAATGATTACGTTGTTGAAACTGATAACAATTGTTTCTTTATTTGCCACTAGCGCCCCATTCATATGTTCATACAACGAACATGCATAGGGATAGTAGTGGTGAAGCATTTCAAGCCGTTTGTAGGGAAGAACTAATCAAAGATGTATAAAAAGAGAGAAGCTAGAAGACGTTTTACGAAATATTTACATGATAATAATGTTTTTAAAAATCACACAGAATAATTACACAAAATATACAATTATATATAAAAAGACATATATTAAAAACCAGGTATTCATTTAAAAGGTAAAAAAAAAGAATACCTGGGTGTCAACGCACCAATATACGAGTGGGAAACTGATACCAAAGTTCAATAACAATACACATGTAATAACTCTTTCCTTGCTCACCCTTCCGTTGATCACCCTTCCGTTGATCACCCTTCCGTTGATCACCCTTCCGTTGATCACCCTTCCGTTGATCACCCTTCCGTTGATCACCCTTCACCTCTATGTACCCCGGTTCTAAATACTCTTTCATACTAAAACTACCTGTGAGGAGTTTAGACTTTGGATTGGGCACAGCAGGGCCCGCGTCCACGTAGTGTTCATATAAAAAAAGTTTATGTGCTTTTCTTACACTATTCTTACAAATACTGTATTCAGTTCAAGGAACATAGAGTCAGCACCAATTTCCTCTTTAATATATAGTGCGATTTTAAGGCGGTGCGTTGGCAGAAACGTTAGCACCCCAGGCCAAACGCTTAGCAGCATTTCATCCGTCTTTTCGTTCTGAATTCAGTTTCCACCGAGGTTCTCTTTTCTTTTGGGGTCGATGAAATAAGTACCAGTTGAGCACTGCGGTCAATGTAGTCGGCTTACCTCTTCTCCTGAACTTTCTGGCCTTGTGCCAAAATTTGAAACCAATGTATATCGCGTTTTTTAATATTTGGTGCACACACTTTAGGAAGTTCCTCAGGTCCTTGTTTGTTTTGTGAAGAACCGTGAATCCCCGCTTGGAGTGGCGGGGTGAAGGGATGAGAACTGGGCCCCCGCCTCTATTTTCTTCTCTCTTCTTCCTTCTGTGGCAGGGGTAGGCGGGATTTGTTCTTTCTCACACTTTTTAACTGCATTGTCTCGGACTACGTTTTTTTTCCCATTAAGAGGCTTCATTCCTATTTCTGGGTTTCATACTGGTTGAAAATGCTTGCTAGTCTTGCATTTACTCCTTATTCTCATTACATGATGAAAGGGTTGAGGTCGGACCTCGTTGTGTGGAAGGACTTTAGGGATGTTTTACTTGTCATCTTTGACATCTTTTTACTGAATTTGCTGCAGCTTTTCACTTTCTGTTATAGCCTTTCCAATTCTGTAGGGTTAAAACTTTTTCAATAGTTTTTACTGTTACAGTTGTAGCATCTTGTTTTCCTTAACTGGATTGTCAATTTTATTACCTCACCCTTAGGTCTCGTAGCGAGACACAGCTCCTGTATTGTCACGTAGTCCTCGGGTATCATCAGGACATGTAAAGTCATGGTAACCCTCCCAAATACATGTCATTCTCTATCACTTCCTCATTGATTATCAGGCAATATTGTATGGAAAAAATAACAGCCATAGATCGATGCCGTAATCCATAACTATCACTATTATTTTGGTATTTTATCGAACCATGTAATCAAGCATCAGTCTATGAACGGTTTGTGTCGTGTTTGCTGGGATTGTTACCTTTCTTCATCTTCTGTTTTAAATACCGTACAAACTGTCTGAACATTTTTTTTACTTTCTGATGTAGGATATCTTATTCTGTTCATTGAAACACGCCAGTATTACTTGTGGAAATAATAATAATAATAATAATAATAATAATAATAATAATAATAATAATAATAATAATAATAATAATAATAATAATAATAATAATAATAATAATAATAATAATAATAATAACTGACTGGCTGGAGAAGGCGTTGCATGGTAGATTCCCAAAGATAGTTTCAGCAAATAGTAGTAGTGAGACATAGTTATGACTGCAGAAAGGAAAACTGAAGAGGGAGACAGAAAGGTTGTTAGTAGCTGCATAAGATCAAGTATTAAGGACTAATCGGATAAAAACCAAGATAGGCAAAAATCAAGTAAATTCCTAATGTAGATTATACAAATCAAAAGAGGAAAGCGTTACTCATATATTAAGTGAATGTAGCATGCTGGCACAAAAAGAATACAAGAAAAGATATGACTACCTAGGGAGAACAATCCACTGGGAGCGGTGTAGAAAGCTTGAATTTGAACATACTGCTAAATAGTATGAACATGAACCTAGTAAAGTACTAGAAAGTTAGAAATACAAGATGTTGTGGGACTTTAACATTCAAACTGACCGAGTAATGGAGGCTAGAAGGCCTGATTTGGTAGCAGTAGATAAAGAGAATAGAAAATGTCAGATATTTGACTTTATAGTCCCAAATGATGAAAAAATTAATATGGGAAGTATAGAAAAAGTAGTCAAGTACCAGGACCTAGCTATTGAATTACAGAGGCTATGGTTTGAACAGATAGATAGAGGAAGTAGGCATAAAACCCAGTTTAGTACAGAGGAAGAAAACAGTGTTGTAGCCCGATGTTAGGATTTTTTTCTTTTCCAAAATAGTATTATGACCTAGTTCCAGTGGGGTTGAAAAGTTGACATCTAGCTATTTCCAGAACAGCATCCAAGACCACTAGCTAAAATTCAATTTGAATTGAAATCTCCATCCACGAAGATGTATGAAGAAATAACACAGTTCTATATTTAAGAGATGAGGAATTATGTACATTATTTACATTATTTACATTTGACGGATATTTGTCATCATCTTGCTTGTTAACACAACATTTCGGATGATATACACTCCAGCCTTTATCAGGTGTCTTGGGGAAATTTCGAACTTGGGTTCTCATTCCTAAGATGTTTTTCGATGTTATTATTGTTGTTGTTATTATTATTATTATTATTATTATTATTGAGGTCACTGCCTGGAATGGAACTCGGAATCTTGGGGTTTGTAGCCCGCGCTCTTAACCACTACGCCATATGCCCGTGGGCAATTATGGAGTGAATTTTAGGGCCTAAAAATCTATTATCTTCCTATCCTTCCTTAATACCAGTTTCCATATGCTACTCATATCTGCACTCGGTCTGCTTAGGAAGTTGTTGCATCCTAGCATATGTGCTGCTTCTTTTAGTTTTTGGGTTTTCCAGTGGTGTTTTCTGTCTATTATTTTAACTTCATCCCACAAGGGGAGGTGGTCTCCATTTTTCCGTACATGATCAGCTATACCTGATTTATCAATATCTCCCCGTGTCACAGTTTTGCAACGTTCGTCTACCCTTATTTTGAGGGGGCGAAATGTTTCGCCTTTGTATAACCTACCACAGCTGCATGGGATGGAGTACACGCAGTCTTTGGTCACATTCTCTTCTATTGGTGGCTTTTACTCGAAGGATATATGCGAAGTTTTGTATTACTTTTGAATACTGTCCTGATGTCATATGGGCTGCATGTCTTTTGTATTTTTTCAGAGAGGCCTTTCACATAAGGTAGACAGACTGTGGATAGTTCATTGGTTTCATACTCTCTTTCTTTATAATTGGAGTGGATAGTATGTTTTTGGGGTAGTTCTTGCTTAATAGATTGTTACTGAGCTTGATCATTTCTTCGTGGTGTGTCGCTACTTATATTCTTTGCTCGATGTTTTAGGTACTGCACAATCCCTCTCTTTACACTGTATGAATGGTGGGAATTGAAGTTGAGGTATTCTCTAGTGAAGGCCGACTTGCGGTATACGGATGTCCTGAATCTATACTTGGTGTGTGTTATTAATATGTGCAGGAATGCTAGCTGATTGTCTTTTTCCTTTTCCATTGTGAACTGTATGGATGGCTTTATTGAGTTCACATGATCTAACAGCACTTGGACATCCTCTTGGTGGGGCCAGAGTATAAAGGTGTCATCAACATATCGCAGCCATAGAGTTGGTTTTAGTGGTGTTGATCCTAAAGCCAAATTTTCAAAGTATTCCATGTATATATTGGCTATTATCGGTGATAATGGCAAACCCATAGCTAAACTCTCTTCTTGTCGATATATATCAGTGTCCATACTGAAGTAGGTAGTTTCTACACAGAAGGTCAACATTTCCGTCAGGTTTCTAATTGGTATACTAGTGCGTTCTTTTAGATGGTTGTCTGTCACTAGTTTTTCTTGAATCACCGATAGTGCTTCACCATTTGGGACTTTGGGGTGAACAGACTTATCACATCTAGTCTCACCATCTGGTTGGATTCAATGGGGGTATCCTTGATCAATTCTGTGAAGTGGGAAGAATTCTTCACGTACGATGTTGACTTTCCTGCTAATGGACTGATTATATCCACAAAGAAGCGGCTCAACGGATGACATGCTGAACCTCTGTAGCTCACTATTAGTCTTAATGGAATACCATCCTTGTGAATCTTAGGTAGACCATACATGTGTGGTAGTTTACTGTAGTGTTGAGTCAGTTGTCTGTACTTCATTGGTGTAAAGTGATCCTTGTTCTTGATCAAGATCTGCGACAACTTCCTCTCTGCTTTCAGAGTTAGGTCATTCTTTTCTTTGCTGTAGTGGTTAAGAGCGCGGGCTACTAAACCCAAGATTCCGAGTTCGATTTCAGGCAGTTACCTGAATAATAATAATAATAATAATAATAATAATAATGATAATAATAATAATAATAATAATATCGAAAAATACCTTAGGAATGAGAACCCAGGTTCGAAATTTCCCCAAGACACCTGATGAAAGCTGGAGGGTATATCAACCGAAACGTTGTGTTAACAACAAACAAGATGAGGACAAATATCCGTCAAAAGTAAATAATGTAAACAATGAAGAAATAGCAGTCATGATTTTACCTTCTTAACAGTCTACTTTAGCCCCGACGAAGGTTTTTGCTTTTTGAAATTCATAATGGTATATATATATATATATATATATATATATATATATATATTTATTTATTTATTTATGCTAGGTCATATATATATATATATATATATATATATATATATATATATATATATATATATATTTATTTATTTATTTATGCTATGTTCCGTTAGGAACGTGGTAGAGTACAGTATAGAACTCGTCCACCTTCAGAATTACCCAGTAGTATCGGTGGTATTATTTTATACTTCTCAGTTTAAATTTGGGCATTTGTCGCATGTGAATATAAAACTGAAGAAGTTGTAGTCAACAAGGAGGAGTACGGTTGGACATTTGTTTATTATTCGCCGAAACAATTGTAGCGAATAATTTACGGGTGCGTAAACGCACCAACATCGGTTGTCAATCAATGATGGGGGAGCAATCACAGACACACAAACATATACATATATACACATATATATGACAGGCTTCTTTCAGTTTTCGTCTGCCAAATCCACTCACAAGGCTTTGGTCGGCTCGAGGCTATAGCAGAAGACACTTGCCTAAGGTACCATGCAGCGGGACTGAACACGGAACCATGTGGCTTGGAAGCAAGCTTCTTGCCACACAGCCACACCTGCGCCTATCTATCTATCTATTTATCTATCTATCTATCTATCTATCTATCTATCTATCTATCTATCTATCTATCTATCTATCAAAAGTGAGACGAGAGTCAAAACTTAAGCAGTATAGTGCGAACTCAGAGTATGTTCAGGTTTTATTACACCCCATAAATGCCAAATTGTAGAATAAACAGGAAGTAAAGGTAGAATTTTAGTGAATAAATGACGAATGACATGATAATGTACAGGAAACCAGGAACAAAATGACAACCAAGGGTCGTAAACTGCATGGAAACTAAATAGCTTCATGGAGGTAACATGCCTAACGCCTGTGGGCCAAGAGAACTGCACGCAAGCGTTCCTATGTACTTCTCAGGAGACAGGCTGTCAATATACGAACACGGAAACTGAATACGATAAGCAGTAGTAATAATGATTGTAATAAATATATATAATATAGAATAATGCTACTATACTTTCTATTCTCTTGCCAACATATCTTGATATTTAGCACAAACGCTAACGCATGTTTCTGTAAATGTACGTACTCATGTACATGCATATATATACCACTTACACACACACACACACACACACATGACTGCCCGCACCCACGCGCACACTCATCCATATATATATATATATATATACATACATTCACACACACATGCATACATACATACATATATATATATATATATATATATATATATATATATATATATATATATATATATATATATATATATATATATATATATATATATATATATATATATATATATATGTATGTATATATACATATACATGCATGTTTATATATACATGTTTGTGTGTGCGTGTGTGTGGGTGCATGTATGCGTGGGTGCATGTGTGTGTGCGTGTGTATATATATATATATATATATATATATATATATATATATATATATATATATATGTATATATATATATATATATATATATATATATATATATGTATATATATATAATATATATATATATATATATATATATATATATATATATATATATATAAGGTCATGCCATTATTTCTGTCCGATTTTACCTTTTTTAAAAGTGAATGAAATTTAATAGTATTTTAGCATGTCTAATGGAATTTAAAATTATTTTTATGCATTTGTGCATATTTAAACTAATTAAAAATTATTTTACAGAATAATAGAATTAAAATTTCTTTGATTAAAATCCTTTCTAAAATGGAAATATCCAAAGAGCATTTGAGGCATGTAATGCATTATGAGTACAATAAAGGAAACTCTGCAGCCAAAGCGACTCGAAACATACACTCAGTTTATGGGAAAGAATGCTTGAATGAAAGAACTTGCAGAAGATGCTTTGCAAACTTCAGAAGTGGAGATTTCAGCCTTGAAAATGAAGCTCGAACAGGACGTCCAGTTGAGTTTGATGATAAGCTCCTTGAGGCATTACTTGAAGAAAATCTTGCATTATCAGTTGAAGAATTGGCAATAAAGCTTAGTTCAAACCATAGTTCGTCGTCAACAACTTGGAAGGTCCCTAGACTTGGAAAACGGGTGCCTCATGAATTGTCCGAAAGCAACCGCAAATCCCGAGTTGATATCTGCTCTTCTCTCCATTCTCGCGAACTCATTTCACCCTCTTTGGATAGACTTGTGGCTGGTGACGAAAAATGGATCTTCTGTTGAAATGTTAAACGTCGTAAACAGTGGCTTGGTAAAAGGGAAAAACTCAACCAGAACCAAAAAGGGAACTTCATGGGAAAAAGGTTCTTCTCTCTATCTGATGGGATTGAAAAAGAGTAATACGCTTTGAATTGTTACCACCTAATGCAACAATCAAAGCTCAAGTCTACTGTCAGCAATTAGAGCGTTTGAACCAAGCTTTGAAGAAAAAAAAAACCGCTTTAGTGAATAGAAAAAGAGTGATGTTCCACCAGGACAATGCGCGACTCCACATTGCAAAGATCACATCACAGAAGATCGAAGAGCTTGGTTTGGGAAAAAATTCCTCATCCACCTTATTCTTCCAACCTTGCTCCTTCAGACTACCATTTGTTTCGTAGTTTACAGAATCATTTGGGGGACATAACTTTTGCAAGCCAGGAGGAGGTCGAAAATGACATTTCAGAGTTCTTCGCTTTAAAACCAAAAGAGTTTTACATTAATGGGATTAAAAAGCTTGTAAATAGATGGAACGAAGTCATAGATAATCAGGGAAAGTACATTGATGATTAAATTTCAATTAAATATAACATTTGATCACTCGTTTTCGTTATTCAAAATTCGGACAGAACTTATGGGATGACCTGATATATATATATATATATATATATATATATATATATATATATATATATATATATATATATATATATATATATATATATATATATATATATATATATATATATATATATATATATATATATATATATATATATATATATATATATATATATATATATAAATACACACTCGCAGAGATACCCGGCGTTGCTCGGAATTAAAACGGCATAGTTTGTTTATATATATTACAGTTATGTTGAAACAGGTGATTTAGAAAAGTGCAGCATTGACAACGAAACATTTGTGGAGTAAATTTTAAAGCTTTTCATAAACGACAATTTGAGTTTAGCTCACCAATTTGGATAGAATTATCATTTTTATAAGAATGGGATGGATCATATCTGAAAGCAGCTCCAGGTGTTGTGAAGAACGAATTTGTACGTGGTGTGTTTCTGAGAGCTATGCTATTGGACGTCTGTGTAATGTAGCGTGCTAGACGTTGTCTTAATGATTAAACATTTAGTGCTGCAGCATGCCTTTGCTGATCTTGAGAGAGTCTCATCTCCCTTCTGTCTTGGGACTCCATCAGACGTGTTGCAGTATGCCTTTGCTGATGTTGAGAAGGTCTCCTCTCTTTTTCTCTTTGAGACTATTTGACGTGCTGCAGCATGCGTTTGGTGATCTTTGGAAAGTGTCATGTCCCTTCTGTATTGAGACTCATCTGACGTGCTGCAGCATGCTTTTGCTGATGTTGAGAAAGTCTCATGTCTCTTATCTCTTGAGACACTCACCTTCGATCTTTTGCACTCCTCCTTGCTTTATAGGTGTTTCTGGAGAAATTATGTCTTTTCTTTGATGGCATATTTTTTTCAATACTTTAAACAAAAAATTATGAACATAGAAAAAATATACATTGTAAGCAGTTGTATATATTTAGTATGTCTATATTTTTGTATGCAGTATAAATAAACCAAATATAAGCAAATTGCAAATACATTGCAACTGCTGCGATAATTATGAACGTTTAATTGAATGGTAGATGTGTATTTTTATAAAACTTGGACCTGCCACGTAATTGTTTTTTGTCAAGAGTTTCCCCTCCAGCCGTATCGTCAAATATGTACATGTATGTGTAGATGGATGTGTGTGTTTAATAACGTACGTAACGGGCGCACAAACACACACTCACAAACGCATACACATTCAAATACAAAATGTGACGACACACACACATACACTCTCACATACAGTCACAAACATATAGTGAGAGAGACACATACAGATATACATTCATGCATGTTAGTCGTCACATGTGTATGTGTAGATGTGTGTGTATGTTTAATAACGTAGCTAACGCGGAAACACACACAGAGTCAGAGAGACATACACACTCATATACCCACACACATACACTCACAAACACATACATGCTCATATATGTGACATCGTCGTGTCGTGGTATAAAATGTCCTTTACTATCCCGTACATATCGAACGCGCAAATGCATACACAGATACATACACACTCATATAAAATATCTTGTACTATAGTTGACTATAGAAAGATTATGTGTATGAAAAGTTATATTGTCTTAATCGAAATGAAAAAAAACGATATGTTGACAGTCATAGGGTGTTATACTATATAGTAAGAAAGACACACACAGACATACATTCACGCATATCACTCGTCACATATGTATATGTATGTGAAGATGTGCGTGTGTTGAATAACGTATCAAACGCGAAAACACACACACACTCAGACACATACACACTCGTACACTCACACACACATAGACACTCATATACAAAATGTGACGTTGTCGTCGAACGCGGAAACACACACACACACACACACACACACACACACACAAACTGATAGATACATGCACACACATACACTCACACACCTACCCTGACAGACACATACAAACTCATATACAAAATGTGACGTTGTAGTCGTGATGGTGGTGGTATAAAATGTCTTGTACTATATTTGACTATAGAAGGATTATCTCTATAAAATGTTATATTGTTTTAATGGAAATGAAAAAAGATTACATGTTGACACTCATGGGGTGTGATACTATTACCCTATTAAATTTGATTTGATTTGGTGGAGAATGCATTATGAACAGAGAGAGAGAGAGAGAGAGAGAGAGAGAGAGAGAGAGAGATAGAGAGAGAGAGAGAGAGAGAGAGAGAGAGAGAGAGAGAGAAAGAATTATACACACACATATACTCATTCAAAAGAAATCGAGAAAATGGAGATATAGCATTTAATAAAAGTTCATTATATGCAAAAATCCAACATATTCTCTTGCAACTGTTTCAATTAAGACTAAAGATTAAAATAGCAATTATTAAATCATTATATTAGGCAAAATCTCATCAGAGGAATAGAAAAAAGATATACCGTTAGGTTATTAGGGTTGTGTTTTCGAATCATCTCAGCAGTCTACTTGAACTTTGATGGTGGAAATTAATTTTGGTGTCGTATCCGTTGTAAACTTACCCTCTAGTATTAAATATAATAAAATCATGGGATATTATGTTACATGGTGAATTAAATTGCATTGCATATGTTATGGCATGTGGTGTGCTATGTGTAATTACTATCCCATGATAATTCATGCCTAGTTAGTCTGACTTCATCATATTTTTGGTGATTAAATTATTTTTTTCCTTTCTATGATGTTCTACCCTACTGATCATATTATGTATATTTTTAATGGTTTTTATGTAAGTAAGTCTCCTAATTATATAGCCTCTAGAAACTGTAAAATCATATATATATATAATACTTGTAACATTACGCCTATACCAACTACCTTCTCTTTTCGGGTTACCTTTACCTCTTCCCTACCTCAAATTTTAATACCCTGTCTCTTTAAATGTAGGTTATATGTATTTCTTATTATTTTCTATAAATTCTTATTATTTTGTTTTCTTATTTTGATATCCTTACCTATTAAACTCTTATTCAGTATAAGTAGTTACTGTTCTTAAATAGAGATTTTTCAGCTACTTAGGTCTATGCGAGATGGTTATACTATATCCATATAAACGTATAAATATTTGTATATGTGTATATATGCATATATGTGCATAATCTATTAACCTCTTATCCCTTTTAAATTGTTATTTTTCTAGTTCGTAAATAGATACTTTTCAGTTACTTAAGTCTATGCAAGATGGTTATACTATATCCATATAAACGTATAAATATTTGTGTATGTGTATGTGTGCATGTGTGCACATATATAAGTATGTGTGTGTATCTGTACACATCTTTATTTTTTCTGATTCTTGGATTATATTAATATATAGATAGCATCTATATATCATTATATAGATATATTGATATCTTTTAATATATAGATATCTTTTCAGTATTCCATAAGTAAATGCCCTGTGCAGTCATTATAGAAACCATCTAATAAGTAATTAATTAAGTACATGAATGAATATTAAACTGATTTTATGTAATCTTTCCTTTTTAATGTTTATAATTGATATATACACGCATTTTACCTATTTTGGTTATGATATCATTTTTGATAATCTTAAATCTTATTTTTATACAACATAACAATATTGTTTATAAACAATCACCCATAGTACTCCAAGATAAAATTTCCTCTGTATTAATATCCTAGGTTTTATTAGCGTCTTGTCTCTTTAACTGGTAATTAACATCATGATTTAGAGTCTTCCCCAATCCAGCCTCCTTTTAATAGACAGTTACTCTATATCCAATTTACTATTCCTAATGTCTTCTTCCTTTCCCGAGGAAAAAGAATACATATGACAATATTTATGACCATACCTAGCCATGAGCTGTCAACTCACTCTTGCCCTTCATTCTAAACAGACACAGTCCTCTAGTTTTGGATTTAGTAATTGAAAAAAAGACAAATAAATTAAAAATGGAGCACAATCCTTTACAAGTTATTCCCCCGGTGGATTTCATGCCATTCTTGGAATGAAGAGCAAGAAGATGGAAGTGTAGTTTACTCTTAGCTACAATAGCGGCAACATGAATTTCTTCCATCTTCTTGCTCTGATAAAGCATTTGAGAAAAATTATATTAATGTGTCCAACTGGTTAAAATTCTATTTATTTGTGCAGCTGATGATAGCACTGCATTTAAATTGATGTAATGATTGCATTGTTCAATTAAATGAAATGGTCGTACTGCATGATTTCTTGATATCCTGTTGCTTATTATTGTTTTATCTTACGAAATATATAGAACTGCATAGGTTGTGCTCGGATCGAACCCGAGACAAAAGATAAGAATTAAGATATAAACTCAAATTAGGCAATCAACTTTTTATACATACCCATATAGCTATAAATTCGACTTAAAATGAGTGTATACATCGACATATAGGAATATTAAAAAAAATATTTTGAAAAATATAAATATATATATAAATATACATAAAAATACATGTAAATAAAACCCATGTGGGATATATATGGAAACAAATGTGAGAAAAAGAACTGATAAAGATTTTGTTCGTACTAAATCTAAGAGCAGTTAAGAGTTTCAATTAGAAGATCCATAGAATTTAATGTGTTTTTTTTTAATGTATAAATAGTATATAAGGAATATAATACAATTCGAGGAGATCCACTTTCTACGACCGTTTCCAGAGTTCATGTCCTGGTAGAAAAATTAATAGAAATCTTACAAACCATGCGGGCAATGTCCCCTTCATCAGGAAAGGCATCCTCATAATTGAAACTTCTAATTGAAACTCTCAACCGCTCTTAGTTTTGGTGCGAAAATAATTTTTATCAGTTCTTTTTCTCACACTTCTTTCTATATGTATCCCACATGGGTTTCATTTACATGTATTTTTATGTATATTTATATATATATATATTCATATCTTTAAAAATATTAAAAAGATATTCATACATGTCGATATGTATTAATATATATATACGCATTTTAAGTCGAATTTATAACTGTATGGGTATGTATAAAAAGTTGATTACTTAATTTGAGTCTAGATATATATGTATATATATATATATATAGACATGCATTCAATTTGCTCTACAGATGTGTTCTCACGAGTATTGAGTACTTATTTGAACAATCAGTTCCTGGTCCCAAAAGAGGCAACAATACGCACACACACACACAGAGAAAGAGAGAAAGAGAGAGAGAGAGAGAGAGAGAGAGAGAGAGAGAGAGAGAAAGAGAAAGAGAAAGAGAGAGATAATTCATAGTTTATATAAAAAGGGACCAGATAAGCGGTTTACGTACTTATGGAACGGCACTGCCGCCTAAGGAGCGAAAGAGAAAATATTCGACGATTCTGCCTTGTCCTGCTGGTTGTGGTGGTGAATATTTCTCTTTCCATTTACTGCTGATCCAGTTTTAGAGCAGCAGCTATCTTCTATAACTATGCAGTTTTTCATTTTGCTCTTCTTCGATATGAGTAATATTTTTGATACATATCCATGCAGTTCTTTACATAGATGACACTGCATGCTGTTTTTCTCCCCAACAAAATCTTGTCACCTAAGAAGTGTGACACTTTGATTAAACTTTAAGACCAACTCCTGTCATGTCTTCCACAGCAATGCAATATTAAAAGTACCTCTATCTCATTGATTTAGTTTCGTATACCGTGAGTTAAGTCGTAGTTATATTGAAGTTGATTCTTTTTTCTCACTAGCTGGGTCTTAAGGAAGAGAGAGAGAGAGAGAGATAGAGATAGAGAGAGGGAGAGAGAGAGAGAGAGAGAGAGAAAGAAAGAGAGAACGAAATATAGAGAGAAAGAGAGAGGGTCCATGGCTTTGCAGATTGTATGGAAACAGTCAGGAATTGAAATCAAATAACATATAGAATTAATCAGAAGCTGTCTTACATCATGCAACGCCACCTTCCGGATCTTGTTATTGTTATTGATGTTGTTGTTTAGCTCCAAGCCAAACCTGCTCGAACAGACGAATGATCAACGGGTCTCCATTCACAAACGCTCTGTTTTTTTTTCTTTTAGTTTACGTATATAGCATTACATTGAGCATTGTGTCTATCTTTTCACGTTTGAATTCATTTTGTACACTTAAATTACCATTTGAATTTGTGGTTTGATTTACACCCAAGAGCTACTTTTAAATAAAACTTATAAAATTATAACGATGAGACATGCTTATTTGAACAGTGTCTCCCTGGATAAATATTTACTATACGAATCATGCGTTTGAACAACCGAGAAAATAAATATTAATAAATAACTATGAAATAAAATAGAAGCCTTTGCGCTAGTACGTTCCTTGGAAAGAATGGGGCAACAACTTCCGGTTGTGTTCCTTGATACCTTCCGCAATCCTTTCCCTGTCTCATTCTCGTGATCTTTCATTAAACAGTTCTTTCCGATCTTCCTCTCTAGGATGGAACCCTCAGGAATTCCCCTTTTGTTACCCTATTTCAAATCTCGCCACCGTCAACAGTGCCTCTCATCCTATAGGTGGTGAAATGGCAGTGTCATTGGAGTATAGGAACTGGAGTGAAGGAAAAATTCCCATACGATATTTGTTCCACTCTCGGAGTTTTGAGCTCAAATATCGTTCAGACTAACTGCCATACTTTTGGAGTAGAAATACCTGCCAAAATCATCCTCAAACGCACCTTACCATCTTCAATAAGGAAATGGCATTCATTAATCTGATGCAGCGCTTACCAGTCCAAGAGATGGAATAGCCACAAGTGGAACGGCTCTGAACACGGAAATGCATTAACTCCTCCTCCTCCTCCTCCTCCTCCTCCTCCACCGCCGCCGCCGCCGAGCCACCACTACAACCGCCCCCACCAAACCACCACCGCCACCGCCGCCACCACCACCACCACCCCCACCGACCCCCACCACCCACGTATTCTATCCGACGCTTTAACGATTCTGCCGAGTCGTCGTAGTCCCTCCTCCTCCTCCTCCTCCCCCTCCTCCTCCTCCTCCTCCTGCAGTTAACTTATGAAACAGTGTTAAAGGTACATAAATTCAATGCTTGTTACCTTTAGTTGAATGAGGCTATATGCTTCTGTAACACAGATTCAAACTAGATTACACCAGTTTAAACCGATTCTTGCAACACACAATTGGTTGGAGCCACCTTACAGCTATTATGTATCCGCCCAGTCATGTGTGTATGTATGTATGTATGTATGTATGTATGTATGTATGTGTGTGTGTGTATGTTTGTGTGTATGCGTGTATGTATGTATCTATTTGATATATACACATAATATAAAATATATTATGTAATATATATATATATATATATATGTGTGTATGTGTGTATATATAATATATATATATAATATATATTATACATAATATATAGTATATATACTATGTAATATATTATGTAACATATCATTTTATATATATATATATATATATATATATATATATATATATATATATATATATATATATATATTATTTATATTATTATTATTATTATATATGTGTGTGTGTGTGTGTGTGTATAATATATAATATATATTATATATAATATATATATATATATATACATATATATAATACATTATATATATATATATATTATACATTATATATATAATCTATTATAATAAAACTCTTGTGTTTTTCTCCGTCACAACATATGAATGAGAAAGGAAGGGGGATAGATGAATAAGGAAGGAAGGGGTGAAAAAGAATTACAGCGTTTCAACTCTGTGTGACTACATGTGTGTGTATGTAAAAGGGAGGGATGTGAATGTTTGTGTGAGTGTGCGTGTATGTGTGTGTGTGTGTGTGTGTTTGTGTGTGTGCAATGGAAGTGGGACGGTGAACATTCAACACTGAAAAGCAAATTCAAACAGCGTTTCAACTCTGTGTGAGTATATGTGTGTATGTGTATGTGAGTACGAGGGAAGTATGTGAATGTTTGTATGTGTGGACCAGCGTTCTTTCAGTAAGAAACGATGATCCATGTCACATCTCAAAAGACAACCACTAGATAACATTGACAAGTGTATTAATATGATCTACCATCTATATTCTATCTGTTTTGTTAAAATAATTATTACAATCACACACACCTGCACATATACATATACAAACTCATCAGGGAAAATAATTATTGCCTGAGTGTATGAAGAACATAAAACGACTGCAGTTGAAAGGTATATTATAAATACACATCTTAATTTAACAGTTTATATATGTCCTTAATTAATTTTTACCCAGTGTTCTTTCAGTAACTATACATAAACTAACCAACATTCTCTCAGTAATTAACGATGATTGATGTCACATCTCAAAATACAACCGCTAGATAACATTGAGAAGTGTATTAATTTGAATTACCATCCATATTCTTATCTGTTGTTACAAATAATTATTACAATCACACACATCTACACAAACACGTACATATACAAACTCATTAGAGAAAATAATTATTGCCTGAGCGTATCAAGAATATAAAACGACTGCAGTTGAAAAGTATATTATAAATACACATTTAGCAGTTCATACATGTGCCTTGTTTATTTATATTAATAAATTTGTGTAATGAATTTTAAATAGGGAGTTTTTACAACATCAACTATAAGTCACTGACTGCCTTTTGTGGCTTTAAGTCGTATGAGTTTAGGTTGATCTGGAGAGCACAATCGTAAGGGAACGTCGCTTCGAAAAAGTTGGTATTTACTTGCCAGCTCCCGTATTTAATCACGGCCAGCTTTATGTGGCCTCAAGTCGTACAAGGAGGAAGGAAAACTTAGAAATTCTTGTCAAGGGATGTTAATTGTGGATAGATTTTTCATTAAAAGAAATGGTAATAAAAGAATTATTGAACTAAAAATTTGGTTTTGTACTTTATTTATGTATCAAATACTACAATTAGCCTTCATTTTTGACGGCACGGGGCCAGCTAGTCTACTATGATAGTCTACTTTTGTGTTTCTCCCTCTCTCTCTCAAATACCCACTCTTTTCCCCCTCTTTTATTATTACTCCCACTGCCACCATCATCATTACTACTTTTAACAAAACATCATCAATTCTCCCAAAATTTCTTTGTCTCTCTTTCTCTCACTCTCACTTTTCTCTCTCTCTCTCTCTTCGCCACCGCCCTCACCGACTCTATGCCTACTATGACTCTCACCCCATCATGAAGAATAGTAGGGGTGTCATTGAAGAGTGAGAGAGGGAGTCTAAGTGTGACACACTGACACACAGAAATTAGTTTTCACATTTATTATATTAGATATATATGCGTATATGTTATATGTATAATTTATATATAAAACACAGGCGTGGCTGTGTGGCGAGAAGTTTGCTTCCCAACCACATGGTTAAAGGTTCAGTCCATTACATGGTACCTTCGGCAGGTGTCTTTCGTTATGCTATAACGGTTATGGCCTCGGGCCAACCAAAGCTTCATGAGTGGGTTTGATTGAGGGAAACTGAAAGAAATCCGCAGTATATATATATATATATATATATATATATATATATATATATACATACACATACAATGCAGTGGGAATGAATTTTAGTAACTGTTAACATAATTTACTTTAAGGTATGGATGAATTAAGTTTACCATTAACCTCTCCATTCTTATAAACACCAAGTGTATGCTTACATGTGTGCGTATGCTTATATTTTCGTAGATGCTAGTATGAATGTGTGTACACGCGCCATGCAGCTTGCGCGAGGGCGTTTATACATCCATATCTTTTAACGGTTATTTTTAATACTTTTCTCGTTCGTTTCATTTTTGAATCTGTCATTCTGTTTGTGATCTATATATATATGAAGATAAATTCTTTGTTTTGCTGCTTTTCTTTCTACGAAATGAGAAGATACATTGCGGAACTGTTATTTTAACGAGTTATATCTATTTATCACCCGATGAGATACATCTGCACCGCCGGATGCTCCTGAACCAGTTGTTGAGTGTCCCACCCGTGAGGGATCGGTGATAGATGTGTCGAAACGAGTGTGATAAAGAAATATTCTCGTATATTCCATCTTCCGTCTTTCATTTACCACACACACACACACACACACACAAGGGTAAAGACCTCTTCTGTCATGAATGATCATGGGACGCACCTAGAAAGTTCCTCTCCGAGGCTCAAGTCTGGGCAAGGTTGTTTATGGAAGACTAGAAGTCACCCATTCACCCATGTATACCAGCCTCCCATCGCCATGCCATTGATGTTATCCAAGAGAAAGGCATAGGCCGATACAGCTTGGCACCAGTGACATTGCAGCTCATTTCTACAGCCGAATGAACTGGACCAACGCTAAATAAAGTGCCTTCCTCAAGAACACGACACAGAGCCCGGTCCGGGAATCGAACTTATAATTGTAAGCCCGACACTCTAACCACTGAGCCATATATATATATATATATATATATATATATATATATATATATATATATATATATATATATATACCAAAAAAAATTTATAACATTATTCTGACATAATTTAAATATATACTTTAACCATGTAACACAAGCCTTCTGTAGTTTTTTCACTCTTATTATCTTTTATATATATATATATATATATATATATATATATATATATATATATATATATATATATATACCGGAGTAAGCACATGAAATGTGCAACAAGGTGGAAAAAAGAGTACTCAAATACCAGAGGTAGAGTAATATTCTTTATTTAAAAGCAGCAGAAATATAACAAAAAAACTGTTACTCTGAGTTTCACGGGAACGTGAACGTGAAACTCAGAGTAACAGTTTTTTTGTTATATTTCTGCTGCTTTTAAATAAAGTATATATATATATATGCATATATATGTATATATATACTTGTGTGCGTGTGTGTATATGTGTGTGTAATGTAAAACCACGAGACATTGAATCCACATAAAAATTTGTATACAAAGACCAAAGTTCGAT
This sequence comes from Octopus bimaculoides, assembly GCF_046866305.1. Classification (NCBI taxonomy): domain Eukaryota; kingdom Metazoa; phylum Mollusca; class Cephalopoda; order Octopoda; family Octopodidae; genus Octopus; species Octopus bimaculoides. The sequence goes on along the minus strand of NC_142947.1, from coordinate 34,516,001 downwards.
GGTTAAAGGATCAATTTATATCTTGAATGACGACTGAAATGTCATTGACTTGTTGAACGTTAGTAGTTCTGAAAGAGGAGACGAATGGGAAGCTATAGATTTGCATATATACATATATACTTATATATGAGATGGCATGTGGACTAACTGTTAGGATGTGATACTCATGATCGGTAGATCGTAGGTTCAATTCCTAGAACAAACCACTTCATTTCGTGAAGCTCCAGTCCACTAGGCTGTAATTGGGTAACTCTTCGACGGACTATTAGAAGGAATGTTGGGCTGATCACCTTGTCAGCATCATTCGAAGGCTAAAACGATGCAAAGCGTATTGTGACTAGCGATATATAACAACATCTGATAGTGGTCACGTGATACACTTATATCTACGTACATATGTATGTATGTTATTGTTTAGTATTATTAGGCAGCGAGCTCGCAGACTCGCTAGCACACCGAATACGCTTAACAGCATTTCTTTCGACTCTTTACGTTCTGAGTTCCTATTTCGCTGAGGGTTGGTTTTGCATTTCTCGCTTTTGGGGTTGATAAAATAAGTACCAGTTGAGCCCTGGGGGCGGGGGTCGATCTAATTAACTTCCCTATAATTTCAAATCTCGTGCGTATCATAGATAGAATTATTTAGTCTTATTTCTGGATTTCTAGCCAATGGACAAAGGTCCGGTTTCTAACCGAAATCCAAGGCTCCTTCATTGGAATTTCAACATCAGAAGCATGCTTGTGTATATGTGTGCAAATATTTGGAGTCTGTCTGTTTATGTATGTATGTTTAAGATAAATCGCTAAACAAACTGGGAATCGAACCACAACTGCTTCCAAACCACAATCATCAGCAGCAGTAGTAGTAGTAGTAGTACCACCACAATTACTGTAACAATAATCTCAACTTTTGGCACAAAGGCAGCAATTTCAGGGCTGGTGGTAAGTCGATTACATCGACCCCCAGTGCTTGACTGCTACTTATTTTATCGACCCCGAAAGGATGAAAGGCAAAATCGACCTCGGTGGAATTTGAATTCAGAACGTTAAGACGGACGAAATGCCGCCCTATTTACTGTGACAATAATGAAAATCTCTACCAACAGCAATCATCAGCATCGCTACACTTGCATCAGCAATTGTCATCGTGTTCATCATCATCAGCAGGACCACCACCACCACCACCACCACCACCACCACCACCACCACCACCGCCACCATCACCACCACCACCTCCGCTACTACTACTACTACTACTACTACTACTACTACTACTACTACTATTTGGATTTTTCTGTTTTTGTTTGTTTTTGTTTTATCAAGGCGACAAGTCTTCCTTCAGCAGCTCTCGGATTTAGTTTCCTCTCTTATGTGTCAGCTGACAGACAGACTTGCTGACAGACAGACTTGCTGACATTTACTCACACTCTTCTTTGGGGGGGTCTACCAACATCTAGCATTCTGCTCGTTACTTACTTACCCCCTCTAACTGCCTTCTCTTTCTTCTTCTTCTTGACTGACAAGATTGCTATGGCTTAAGCTGTCTCATCACACGTCTTTCTACTATAAGCACAAAGCCTGAAATTTTGAGGGGAGGGGAGCAGTCGATTACATCGAACCTGGTGCTCAACTGGTATTTGTATCGATCCAGAAAGGACGAAAAATTAAAGTAGACCTCGACAGCTTTTGAAATCAAACATAAATAGCCGGAAGAAACGCCGCCAAACACATTGTCCGAAGTGTTAACGATTCTGCCAGCTCGCAACCTTAATCATGGCGCCCAGTATTGTTTATAGCTTAAACTGTCGAATCACAACCACAAGTAACTCAGAATTAGTATTAAACCTATAACCGCTGACTTGGATTGTCTCTACACTATATACAGTCATCTTCTCACTGATCATTGGAACTAAAATCACTGGAACCTATCATTCTCTGCATTCTTCCCCTAAACCCGTCGACCACAACATTATTTCTTTTCTTTTCTTCAACATCTGCAGTCATGTGTCCAAAATATTTAAGCCGAACATCAACCTCATCAATCTCACCAGCTTCTAAGAGCCAACAAGAAATTAAGGATACTATACCACTTCACAATTATATATATATATATATAAATATATATATATATATGCATAATACAAAAATGAATAGAAAATGGAGATATATATATAACAATATATAACCATCAAAAAAGAATGGTTCAGTTAATCTATTTGATGGTAAGCTTCACAGTATTGAAACTCTTGTTAAATTAACATTTCTTCGTAATATGCGGCTTCTCAGATTCTCAGTGGGTCCAATTTTGGTGGTTAATCGAGCCATTTCATTTAAATGTAGCTTCATCCCTCCAAACAATCTTGGTTGGAAAGTGTGCATCTTCTGGACATCTTACCAAAGTGTCATTCGAAAATATTCATCTTCACTGAGAGCATGAAGTATTCTTGGACTGTAACTTTTGTAATGACGACGCTTCAAAATACGGTGAATGCTTGATTTTGAAATTCCTATCTCATGACTCTTTTGTTACAAAGATTGTTTTGAATCCTGGCAAAACTTCTGGCTTTGTGGGGCTCATGGAAGGCCGCAGTCTTCCGGAACGTTTCTTATGGACATTCTGAACAGTTCCATCTGCTTGAAACTTATCTCCTGATTATGGATCTGCTTAAAACTCGATTCTAGGCTGCTCTTGCACTTGTATTTTGTTTTCAAATTTTCAGTAGCCCTTTCAGAAAAATTATCTTTGTTTAAAACTTTGTGTGGCTCCTTCGTTATTTCAAATGGGCTAAATCTAAAAAGAAATAAGAATTGGATTATCAACTGTTAAAGTATGTATAAATTGTGGGGGACAGCTTTTATACATACATACATACATACTACTAAATGTCTTCTATACGGAAAATCTCTGGATCTCTTCTGTGGACTATACATTCATACATTCATACACACACATGCACTCGCGCACACACACGCACACAAACATATGATGAACTGTCCCGTCGAAGACGACGTTTGTGCGTTTAGCTTTTGTCGAACGACCTGCACAAATGATTTGTTTATAGTGATCAAATGTCCGTGCCACACATTAAATCACCCCCCCCCCTCAAAAAATCGTTGTTTGAACAGGTACCACGCGTTAGGTGTCGAAGTGATCGCAGAGCAACGTGAGATAAGTATTTTGTCCAAGAACCTGGTCTAGGAATTGAAACCACGATTTCGCGATAGTGAGTATGCATGCACGTGTGTTTATGTGCTAAAGTATGTGTGTATGTTATTTAGCTTATCAGCCCTGACTGAACAAATCTGTGATTAAAGGTGGTAATGTGTGTTTCGAGGGACATTTAATTGATATTTGTAGCAGTTCAAATGAACAGGTAGAAGCCCTCTGTTGTTTTGTACCATGTTCTGTGTATTAAATATTGTATGTATTAAATTCCATGAGAGAAGGTTTTACTTTTTATTCCTTAGAGAAATGCTTCTTCCAGTTTTATAAGATTTTGCAATATGTCATAAAGGTTGGCATGCTTAGTAACATCTATTGTCACTGTATACCCTGTTGCCTCTTTTGATCTCATAAAGAACACATTGTTTGAAACAGAAATGTCGATTTTCTTTTTACAAGTAAATTAATCGTTTAACTTAGTGATAGTGAATAAGAAATGCTGATCTCCAAATCTCTCTTAGAAATATTTGTAGTGTATGACTATTTGAATGAAGGTGGTGAATAGAAATATTGGTTTCACATTTTGGCAGAAGACCAGCAGTTTCAAGAGAGGGGTAAGTCGATTACTTCGACCCCAGTGTTCAACTGCTACTTATTTTATCAACCCCGAAAGGATGAAAAGCAAAATCGACCCTGTCGAAATTTGACCACAGAACGTAAAGATGGACGAAATACCGCTAAGCATTTTCCCCAGAGTGCTAATGATTCTGCCTGTTCGCCACCTTAGTGAATATAAATATTTTACTTTGTTGATTCCCTTTTATAGTATATTTTTCATAACCAGGGTTCGATTTCTAGTTGACGCCATCTCATTTCACTTACAGTAACGGTCTTTAGACAGTAATGAACGTCATTTTCCATTGTTTGTCTCTAAGTTACGTGATTATTTTACTCGTGAAAAGAAAAATCAGCGTGGTACCTTAGGCAAGTGTCTTCTGTTATAGCTACTGGCCCACTAATGACTTGTGAGTGAATTTGGTGGACAGAAATTGCGTGGGAGCCCACTATATGCTCCAGCATGGCCGCAGCATTTGGGCAGGATCACATAAAGGGATGAAGAAATATGTGTGTATATGTATGTATGGTATGTCTTTGTGTCTGTGTTTCCCCTCTTCACCACTTGACAACCAGTGTTGTTTTGTTTACGTCCCCGTAAATTCGCGGTCCAGTGAAAAGAAGCCGATAGAATGAGTACCAGACTTAAAAAAGAAGATTAGTACTAGGGTCGATTTGTTCGAATAAAACCCTTCGAGACAGTCCCCCAACGTGGCTGCGGTTCAATGAACAAATTAAAAGATAAATTTCTGTTTCAGACTCTCTTCTTTGATGGATTCAAAATATATCTTTTTAAGGCTTTGAAATAAATCGGAACTATATGTAAATCCAGGAACGGGTGCACCGGGCAGTTGCCTGGCCGCTTCACAGTTTTAGGGGCATAATTCCGATCAACGTAAATCGTAGCTACTATCAATAAGTAAATACCAAAGAGCCCAGTGCATTGATTTGTCCAAGGGCATATAATGCTGCAAAGGCGGCCTTGTTTAATTTCGTTTCATCCCCTTCACTGAGTGTGCATACGCATCGTTTTCCCTTCGGTAGGTAGTAGTATGTGTAATATAAATGTGATATAGTAAAATCGACATCTTTTTCTTTTTCTTTTATTTCATTCATCGTCTTTCTTTGATACATATTATGTATTCTGGATCCTCAAGAATTAACTACATCCAATTCTGGATCGGTTAGCAGTTCAATATATCTCTGAGATATTCTAGAAAAGAAATGAAGAGCACTATAAGAAAATTTTGAGTGAAGCATAAGTACGTAACATATATTGATAACTATTAATTGTAGTAAAGTTTTTCTTTTCTTTTTTATCTGGCTGATTCAGAAATAATGGAAAAACAAGATTAAGAACTGAAATTGTGAACTAAAATAGAGCTTTGTGAAATAAACTGGAAGATCAGAAGGGCTCCTACTTTCTTGTGTGAATCTCAGATAATGGGAAAGTAAACAAATAGAATTGGGAAATTAAAATGTTTAAGAGGAAGCTGCATTGTTGCATTAAGGAGACAAGTTGTAAGGAAAGCTCAACGAAAGTAATGTGTGCTGTTGACGATAACGAATAACGCAATCTCTTGAGAAACGGAGACACACACATACACGTTACTGTATACTATAATCCTTAAAGAAACAACTTGAAACATGAAACAAAGTTAGTCACAACTTTAAAAAGTAAAGCAAAAAAGAGAAGAGAATGATGTCAAATTGTAAGAAAACAGTGGAGTACTATTTCTTCTGAGCGGAATGGGAGAAGCAAAAGCAATTACGTAAGGAGCAACTATTCGTTAAGTGCTCAATGTAAGATAAAGCAAATTCAACTGTTTGATTTTGTATACTCTACGACACGAATATATAATTGTAGACACGGGTTCGATTCACAGAAATATATACGTTGCTGTATTGTCTACACTTCAGAGACATGCTGTTCTGGATAGGTAAAGTGGACGGTGCTCGCATAGAATGAAATTATAAATGTAATTAAATATAGATATAAATAGTAAATTTATATACCATTATATCAATGGTAACTCAATGCGTGGCATTCACTGGATGATTTGTGCATGCATTGATGTATGTTAATACAAACACCGTATAAATATAGGATATACCTATATAACCTATCTGCTTGTTCACACGGGTACAACCCACCTAGCCGTTTTCTAATTCTTATATATATATATGCACATACATATGTACATACATCATATGCAAGACTTCAAAACGTGACATTCATATACATACAAACATAAGTATACATGTATGTATATATGTGAGTATTTATGCATGTGAGTGTTTCTTGTCAAAATATGTTTATCTCACAGTGATAAAATCTTTTGCAGACAGTTTATTGATATTATTGATGCCTACTGCCAAACGTAGGTATTTACTCAAGGTAAATTCAGGCAACATTTAGTGAGAAGAAAGGTTACAAATGATAGCTTTTCTCTGCTCAAATGGCGAGGAAAATAAAAATGGGACAATGAATACGATAATAGGCGCAGGCATGGCTGTGTGGTAAGAAGTTTGTTCCCCAACCACAAGGTTTCGTGCTCAGTTCTCCTGCGTGGTACCTTGGACAAATGTCACTTACTATATAGCTTCGGACCGACCAACGCTTTATGAGTGGATTTGGTTGATGGAAACTGTGTGGAAGCTCGTCGTAGATATTTATTTGTGTGTGTGTGGTGTGTGTGTGTATTATATATATATATATATATATGTGTGTATGTAAGTGTGTGTATTTGTGTTTGTGTTTGCTCCACACACGGCTTGACAACCGAAGTTTGTTTGCTTAAGTTCCTGTAACGAAGCGGTTCGACAAAAAAACAAAAAAAAAACAAATAAAAATAATAATAAAAAACGGTAGAATAAGTAACAAGCTTAAAAAAAAGAAAAATAAGTCCTGGGGTTGATTTGTTTTACTATCCAATGGCTGAAACAAATAAGAAATAAAAATGATAAAAGATCACTCTGACGATAAAAAAGCCTTCTTTTTTTTTTTTTTTTTTACTAAAGAACATAAAAAAAAATGAAATAAAAATAATATTTATTTCTAATTTTGGCACAAGGCCGTCAGTTTCAGGGGCGGGGGAAGTCGATTACATCGACCCCAGTACTCAACTAGTACTTATTTTATCGACCCCGAAAGGATGAAAGGCAAAATCAACATCGGCGGAATTTAAACTGAGAACGTGAAGACGGACGAAATGCCACTAAGCACATCATCCAGCAT
>NC_142947.1:34498985-34506485 GCF_046866305.1 Octopus bimaculoides | reverse complement strand
TAATTATTATTAAGGCTGCGAGCTAAAAATCATTTCTTCTGGTTTTACTTTTCTGAGTTCAAATGACATCGAGATCAGCTTTGCTTTTCATCCTTCTGGGATCAGTGAAATAAGAACCAGTCAAGTACTGGGGTGAATGTAATCGATAGGCTCACCCCCCACTCAAAATTTCAATCCCTGTGCTTATAGAAGAAAGGATTATTATTATTATATTACATCAGTGATCATCCCATTTTTTTTCATATACCAATGACTCCATTATCTGTTATCCTTCGTTATTTAAGACAGTTGTGCGAGATGTTTTGGAGACTTTAGTAGTTATTTCTAGCATATAGACCGACTATGTAGAGAATTACAAGTTAGCTGGTGCGCCTGTAAATTTTGGTGGTAGTAACAGCAGAGACAGAGCAAAGTAGACTTGGTTATGGCGCGACAGTTGCCACCTATTGCATTTATTATTGGTACTGTGCATCCCAGCAGAAAACAAGGGGCCAATGATGCTTCTAATACTATTGCATTGTATTTTCTTTATGCTTGTCTGAAAGGGGGAAGAATTTTCTGTTCTTAAAATGTATCATTATTATTATTATTATTATTATTATTATTATTATTATTATTATTATTATTAGTAGTAGTAGTAGTTGTAGTAGTAGTAGTAGTAGTAATGAAAGTAACAGTAGTGTTCCGAGTATGTTATATATGTGCCTATTCACTTTGCGAGAATAACTGCACATATAACGACAGGGACAGTAGGGGGCTAAAGCTTGTTTGCAACAAAAGACTGTGATCCACACATTTCCAGGTGAGCTTTTTTTCTGTAGTATTTTTTTTTTTGGCTCATCATATAGTTGATATATGGGTGTTTTCCATGTGTAATCTGAAATGATGAGAAAGGCTCTGTTTTCTGATCTCTGTAGTTTACTATAAAAAGATTACCTCCTCTGGCAAGGCTGATATAATTCTCAATGAATTGAATCCATTGGTTACTTACTTGTGTTGTTTCCTCTGTATCGACCAAATGTGGTGTATATAAGAAATCTAAGTACGTTTCACCAGAGTTTTGCTTTTTCGACTGTGACTTCTACGTGTGCTGTAAGTATTGTAGAGTTATAACTTCTATAATTTTTTGTCTCTGCTAGTGTGATATCCTTTTTACCTTTCACCGTGAAGGCGTGTGGTCAAATGATTATGGTATTCGGCTCACGGTCGTAGGGTCATGAGTTCGATACTCGGCGGTGCGTTATGTCCTTGAGCAAGACACTTTATTTCACGCTGGTCCTCTCAGCTGGCAAAAGTGAGTTGTACCCGTATTTCAAAGGTCCAACCTTGTGACATTCTGTGTCACGCAGAATCTCCATGAGAACTACGTTAAGAGTACAACGTGTCTGTGGATTGCCCAACCAACAGTTGCATGTTAATGTCACGGGCAGGCTCTTCCGTTGATCGGATCGACTGGAACCTCCATCGTTATAACCGATGGAGTGCCAGTTTTTGTCTTTTTTTTTTTTTACCTTTTACATGTATCTCCTTTTACATGTTTCAGTCATTGGATTGCGATCATGATGGGGCATCGGTTTGAAGAATTTTAGACGAAAAGGAAAAAAAAAATGACGCCAGCATTTTCTTTTTAAAGCCTGGTTCTTGCTGGACTGTATAAACGAATCGCTAAAATACGGGGTCGCAAACAAAACAATATCGGTTGTCACGTGAAGTGGGAGGACAAAAACATGAAAGACAGGCACATGTATGCATGTATGTACATATGCATGCACACGACGAGCTTTTTCCGCCTCCCAAATTCACTCACGAAACGTTAGTAGGCCCTGAGCTACAGTCGAAAACACTTGCCCAAGGTGCCACATAACGGGACTGAACACGAAAACACATGGTTGCAAAACGTTGGAAGCCCGTCGTATATACACACACACACACACGTTTGTGTATATCTTTATACCTGTGTTTGTCCCCCGACTACCGCTTGACAACTGGTGTTTCTTCTTACGCTGCCATAATTTTGCGCTTCTGCATTAAAGACCGATAACAATCAGACTTCAAATAATAAGTATAGACTTGATAACTATATGCTTATTATAAGTACCAAACTTAAGAATAAGTACTTGGCTCGAAATGTACGACTAAGTCCCTTCAAGGAGGTTCCCCAGGATGGCCACATGGCTGAGACAAGTAAAGAATAAAAGATAAAGCATGTGGGTGTAGATGTTGCCCTTTTTTTCTTTTTAATATGAGGGTGAAAGGTTGGATCCTTGCAGTACTCCAATCAAAATCTTGCAAGCCCTGACATGGTGTTCATTCCGTTTAATTGGGATTGGGGTAGGTTAGCAAATATGCTTCTCTGTAAGACACAAGTCATAATAACCCCGTCAGCTCTACCGTTCCCTCTGCTCCGATGTAGAATGTATTGCAAATGTCAAAGACCGGTGATTACATTAAGTGCAGCGAACACAGTTGCAGCGGTTTTGATGAGCTTCATCTGAATTCCCTGATGTGTACAATCGAATAAAATGTTGGCTGAGCAAATACTTTCATTTTCATATTTTACAAATGGTAAAAGAAAAAGGCAAAGAAAAAAAACCCCCCAGCAAAAAGCAAACAAACAAACAAACCCAAACCAAATGAAAAACAAAGATATACATAGTTACGCACACATGTTCATATACATTTAAATATAAAACACACATACAAGAATATATTCGAAACATTCTTGTTACTTTTTTTCGTTTCAGTTTTCCAAGGTCACTAATTACACGTATGGAGCACCTGAACATACAACACACACGCTCCACAAACACGCACACTCAAAACACACATACAGTATACACTCACCACACACATACAGTATACACTCACCACACACACAACAACATACACACACACACACACACACATACACGTATGCTCAAACACAAACGAGATGCAATCGTTGCTGAAATGTCATCATATTTCATTCTCTTTTCAACCTGAATCTTATCTCCAATCTGCTAAAGAATCCGTTTTTTAAAAATTAATTATAGCTCAGCACCCCATCTCCCTTCCACACTCTACACTTGAATCCGATTCAGCTAGTTTACCCGTGTCGCAAAGCTTTTTTAAAACTTGAAGAAATCAAGGAAATACTATAATAGTTACGTTCAACAACACCGATTTAGCAGCCTGGTCTAGAAAGATCCTTCTTATATTCTGAATTAGGCTTTCAAGATATACATATACATATATATATATATATATATATATATATATATATATATATATATATATATATATATATATATTATGGTGCTCTAGCAGTCAGTTCAACCATCAATAACAGTTCGTATACGTAACCCACCTCAACCAATGAGAACCAACGAGCTCGCATCTTTCGAGAATATAGATTCTTTCCTTAATATATCTAATATTGCAGGGCGGCGAGCTGGCAGAATCGTTAGCACGCCAGGCGAAATGCTTAACAGTATTTCGTCTGCCGTTACGTTCTGAGGTCGACTTTGCCTTTCATCTTTTCGGGTTCGATTAAATAAGTACCAGTTACGCACTGGAGTCGATGTAATCGACTTAATCCCTTTGTCTGTCTTTGTTTGTCCCCTCTATGTTTAGCACCCTGTGGGCAATAAAGAAATAAATATATCTAATATTGCCTGAACGATCATGTGCGTACACGATGTGTGAAACTCCAAGCAACAACTTCAAAGGATTCCTGGTTTACATACATAGTTACACCACACACACACACATACACACACATATTGATGAAAATATGATGAAAGTATTACGTAAATGAAGCATGATATAAAAGAATGAAATGAGACAAAAAGAGAGGAAAGAAAAACGAAATGGAGATGTAGACACACACACACACACACACCAAAGAGAAAACAAAAATATACAGGGTGTCCACAAAGTCTGGGTACATGGAGTAAATAAAATCATAACATAAACAATTAAATATAAGAAATAATAATTTCTTAAAGTATGTGTTAATCCCCATGTACCCAGACTTTGTGGACACCCTGTATATAAGAGAGAAGGAGAGTCAGAGCGAGATAGAGAGAGTGCGAGAAAGAGATAAAGAAAAAGAAGAGCGAATATTGTAAGAGATGTGTCTCTTACAGTATCTCAGTCTATCATGATTTCAAATGCTACATGGCTACAAGGAGAGCAATGGAAATTATATGGGAAACTGAGAGGGTAAGAAACCGCAAAACCAATTTAAAGCAGATAAATAGACAAACAGATAGAGAGAGAGAAATAGATTGATAGATAGAGGGGGGGAGAGAGAAAAAGAGTCAGGGGGAGATAGATAGATAGATAGATAGATAGATAAATAGAGAGAGAGAGAGAGAGAGAGAGAGAGAGAGAGAGAGAGAGAGAGAGAGAAAATTCGCAGTTTATATAAAAAGGGATAAGGTGAGAGCAAGTCTATTGAGGTTCACGCACTTTGGGATTTGAACACGGCACTGCCACCTAAGGAGCGAAAGAGAAAATATTCGACTAAGAAACTACAAAATTAATTTAAAGCAGATAGATAGACAAACAGATATATATAGAGAGAGAAATAGATTGATAGACAGAGAGGGGAAGAAACAAAGAGTCAGAAGGAGAAAGAGAGATAGATAGACAGATAGATAGATATATATATATATATATATATATATATATATATATAGAGAGAGAGAGAGAGAGAGAAATAGCGGAAAGGAAAGAAGAAAGAGTGGGAGACACTAGAAAGACATATTCTTATCAGAAAGCGGTATTGAAGACATTTTCTATTCGATAGCATAAAACCTGGAAAGACAATAGAAGATTGACTTCGTGTGGAGAAAGAGAGGAACAGTGGGAGGTAAAGTATTGAAAAATAAAGATGGGGGATCGAAAAATACAGTAATTGAAAAAGAAAGAATAAAATACCATGGAAGGATAGTAACGAGGTGGAGGAATACATACTTATGGAGATTAAAAAGAAAAAGTTTCTATGGAAACAAAGTGCCAAGGTAAAAACAAAAGAAATAGAAAGGTATCACTATAGGCGCAGGCGTGGCTATTGGCGCAGGCGCGGCTTTGTAGCTTGCAAGCTAGCTTTTAAACCATGAGATTTTAGTTTCAGTCCCACTGTGCAGCACCTTGGGTAAGTGTCTTCTACTATAGGCTCGGTCCGAGGAACCTTGTGAGTAGGTTTGGTGACCAGAAGCTGAAAGAATCCCGTCGTGGGTGGCCGGTAGCGTATTTTTCTGCAATGTATGGATAATTTATCCTGATTACGCTATTTATTAGCATTATCACGCGTTTGAGAATAAAAAGAAATTATTTCTCTCTCTCTCTCTCTCTATATATATATATATATATATAATATATATATATATATATATATATATATAAATATGTAGGGAGAGAGAGAGAGAGAGATACATACGCACATACACACGCATATATATATATGCATATATGTATATATACCCTTTTACATATCTATCAGTATATATATACATACACACACACGCACACGCACACACACACACATGCACACACATATTTTATGCACACACACACACACTTATATATATATGAACAATTTTTAAAAAACTTCCACCTTGGGAATTGTGGTAAAAAGAATATAAAGGAAAATGTGCTGAAATTTTTATGATAAAAATATTTATGAATTAAAATGTTTACACAATCATCCGGTTTCGCTTTTCTGAGTTATTCATGATTAATTAATTTGTTATGATGTTAATACATGCTACCATAATTAATTGTTATTAGATGTTGATAAGAATGAAATATTTTGTAAATAAATAAATTTTCGGGGTGGTAATCAATACTTGTTATTACCAAAAGCGAGGGAGCTTAATTTTTCATTTTGTGATGGTGAAGTGAACACCTTATATGTTAATTCGTTATGTATAAACAGAATTAATTGGACTGAGTTAATTGATTGAATAAAACTGTTAACAAAGTTCATATTTAGGCATGCTAATATTTTTCAATGAATGTAGTCTATTTATCTGCTATTTTTTATAAGTTTTTCCACTCTTTGATATAAAGAGAATATTTCAAAGTTTGGTTGAAAATTCTCAGCACATCCATCTACATATTTGCTGAGCGGTATTTGTCTATATGTTGGGAAGCGGATATATTCTCTATGTAGTAGTGTTTTCCGCCTTAAAGTAATTCCTGCTTGTCCTATTTCGTTCTCCCCACATCTTAGACACATCCTAGACACGTTATAATCTAAATTAAGTTTTCGGATAACTAAAATAAAGAATAACTAAAGTTATTCTTTATTTTGATGCTGCGTCCTTGTATCAAATGGAATTCCAAACCTTCCAGTATGTTAGAGTATGTATGTACCATGCTTTGGTCGCCAAATATTTTTGAATATAGTTTTGCATCTGTCAATATTCTTTGTGTGATTGTAATTAATTTTACTTTTAATGATTGTACGTTTGTAGAGAATTTGGTTCATCTTGGTATCCTTATTAAGCACTGGTAGATTGTCAAGAATAATGTTTTATGCCTCATCATTTCTAGGATTATGGGTTGATATTTAAGGTAATATTTTCAAATCAGATGTGTTATTTGGGTTTATTTGTCTTAGTGTCTAGTACGTTTTATCCTGTCATTTATTAGCGATGGTGAAGAATGTCTGTCGATGAGTATGGTTTTAAGTTCTTAAAGGCATAATCCATGATATTTTTATCGAACATAATTCTGCTAAATTTAAAGGAATACATATTTTAGCATATTTCGAGTGATATGAGCCAAAGAGTAAGTGTTGCTTCGGGTCTGTAGGCTTATAATAAAGGTCATTTTCAATTTGGTTATTCACTTTTTTGTTAAGATATCTAGAAATGGAAATTTTTCTTAGCTGTATTCCTCTGTTAATTGAATGTTACTATTTATCTCATTGAATAGTCCTTTGAATTCGTATGGGTCAACTTCCAATACGCGATGTAAAGGAATTATGAGTGATCTTATATTACACACACACACACACACACACACACACACACACACACACACACACACACACGCACACACACACACTTTTATAATGCATACATACATACATACATATATAATGAAACACGCACAATTATAAGAATGTGTTGGTGCGGAATTTCTAATAAATAAGCGCGTCGAACAAAAATGTATTGTGGCATGCATTCGGCTCGAGTTGCATACGAGGGGGCACACATTGTCATCAAATTCAGCGAATCAAAGAAGCAACAAGTATATTTAGGTTTATTTGTTCTCCGCAGCAAAATATATACTAACCGAGATTTATAATAAATACATACATGGGTTGGCAAGAAAGTAGTTTCGGATTTTTTGTATGAAATAAGGTATTTTTTTCTTTTTCATACAAAGAATGAACTTGAATCAATTATATATTTTCCATTTTGTTCGATGACCTTTTGCAATCGTTCTGGTAACTTCATGATTCCGCATTCATAGAACTTCTGGTCCTTATCAACCAAAAATTGA
>NC_142947.1:34491485-34493985 GCF_046866305.1 Octopus bimaculoides | reverse complement strand
TAGCAGTAACATGGAACAGCCACTTTGATGAGGCGATTATCTGTACTTGTTAATATAGTTACTACTCTGATCTCTTGAGATTTATAAGTTACTTTGCTTGTTACATATATATATATATATATATATATATGGAGGTGGGGTCGGTGTATCATCCCTATGGGCTAGGTTATCAGATGTTAAACATCGCTGGTCACAATGCACTTCCAGTTCTTCTTTGATTACGCCATACTTTTCCTTTTTGTCCAAATCGTTTAACTAAATCATCTACCGATCGTCATGGAGGTCTTCCGAGCGCACACACCTTACGTCCTTAAGCAAGATACTTTATTTCACGTTGCTCTAGCATACTCACCCGAAAATGCATTCCAACTCTCTCTCTTTCTTTCTTTCTCTCCCCCACTTCGTTGTTTCGCCGGGTCAGAGATAGGAGGACTGATAGGTTATCTATATCTGAACACTACTACATAGGCGTCTAAGACAATTATCCAAAGCGTAGTAATACTCGCTTGTGAGCGGTGGCTTTGATATATAAACACAAAATAGCACAAAGCATAATATTAGATAATAATAGATAATTAAGGCGGCGAACTGGCAGAGTTGTTAGCACGTCGGGTAAAATACTTAGCGGCATTTCGTCCGTCTTTAAGTTCTGAGTTTAAATTCCGCCGATGTCGACTTTGCTTTTCATCTTTCGGGGTCTATAAAACAAGAACCGATCAACTGCAGGTGTCGATGGAATCAAGTTACCTCCTCCCCCAAATTGCTGATCTTACGCCAAAATTTGAAAGAAATATATCAAATAATTGGTTTAGATCCACTTGCACTGCTCAGTGCATTGGGCGGTACGCTTCATCCACCGAGGTCGGTAGGTTGCTACTCTTGCCCATACATCCCACGTAATGTTGACTGTGATTAAGTCATCTTGAAATGTCCACCGTCAAGTGTCTTTGGTCTTCCCTTTTTATGCTTGCCGACGGATGGTACCCAAGTCACGACTGTTTTAGAGAGTGGCTAGACCAGTGGTTCTCAACCGGGCTCCATATGATCCTTGGGGGGTCCATGTAAGACTTTTGGGGATCCACACAAGCAAAATAGTAAGTAATATTTTCAGTTTGCATGAAAAATGTTACTTTAGATGTATTTATTGCAAGAAACAGCTAGATTTCTTCCTCTAACGTTTTACATAGTTCAGCTTACACAAGCGAATGTGTGAAAGACGAAATAGTAGTTTTGAAAGAAGCATCTATAGAACTAGTTTTTAAGTATCGAATGGCTTTGGATGTCCATCTGAATAGAACCAGTAATCAAAGGGGTCCAAAGATTAAAAAAAAAAAATGGTTGAGAATCATTGGGCTAGCCAGAGAATGTGGTCAGCCAGGCGGAATCAGTGCTCTACTTCAATCTCTTGCAGTGGTCGTATTTTACTCTGCTCAGAATCTCCCCATTTGTGACACGGTCTCGCCAGTTGACTCCCAGGCTCTTTCTGAGGTACTTTTGAGAGAATAGATTTACTATTCTATCCATGCTCACTGTTCTCTTCCAAGTCTTGCTGGCATAGATTGCAGTAGTCAGAACAATGGAGTTACATGGAGTTACAACTATTATTGCATGCCGAGAATTGGTAGAGTCGTTACAGAGTTAAGTGGACAGCCATGTAATATTCGTTTCAATTCTTATGTTCTAAATTCAAATTCCATCGAGGTCATCTTTGAATTTAATCCTTGTGGGATTGATAAATAAATAGCAATCCAATACTGGCATTGATTCTACAAAGTTGATGGCTGGGAAAAATTATTAATGCACCGGACAAAAGACCTTTCAGCAGTCCTCTCGGCTCTTTATGTTTTGAGTTCTAATGTCGCCGAAATCAACTTTGTTTTCAGTTCACTGTGTTTGATAAATAACCTACCAATCAAATACTGGGGTAGATTTAATTAACTAACCTCTCCCCTCATCGAAAAAAGTGATGGCCTTGTACCTCAATTGTTATTTTCTTTTTCTTTTCTTTACAGTCTGAGACGGTATCTCCGTCGCCACTGAAACTGCGCTCAAGTGTTAGCCAGGCACCAGAAGATATCTATGAATCTCGTCTCATTCTTGATGCCCCAGACGGTGGCTGGGGTTGGATGGTGTGTTTGGGTGCCTTCACGATCAACTTCATAGTCGGTGGAACTATTATGTCATTTGGCTTGACTTTAATCTCTTTACTGAACTATTTTGGGGACAGCCGCTCCAAAACGTCGTGGGTTGGTTCAGTAACCGACGGTATGTCGCTTTTGTCAGGTAAGTTAATGTTTCAGTAATCAACAGATCATCTTTAATTAAATACACCAAAGAAAATTTCATTTGGTAATGACTGAAATAAAAACGTTTCGTGAATAGAGAAAAATATGTCTTCACACTACGAAAATCAATAAAATAAATAATAATCTCTTCTACAATAAGCACAAGGCCTGGAATTTTGGTGGTGGTGGGGCTAGTCAATTACATCTACCTCAGT
>NC_142947.1:34466485-34478985 GCF_046866305.1 Octopus bimaculoides | reverse complement strand
GTAAATAACCTAGAAAAAAACCCAAACAAACTGAGAAGTAATGGAATAAAATTTCTAGTTTTGGTCCTACATTTTATCCCCCTAAACGTTGGTCGATTGTGTCTAACACAAAAACATATAAATAAATAAAATAAATAAAACAAATAAAGACAATTTTCATAAGCTAAAAAGTGAACGCAAATTAGGTTGGTGATCCAGCTGAAACAGTGTTTACCATTGCTCAATACGTTTCACAAACATTTTATTGCACTGAAAATCTCTCCTAGGTATCGATAAAATAAACACACACCGATACTAAACTGTGGTCAACTGAACAATAGTCGCCCTCATTTGTTAAATATAACTTTGTAACTGGTCTTGTATAGAATTAAAACAATATTTTAATTTCGACAATTATAGTTTGCTGAGGTTAGAATAAGGTCTACCCATAAGGTTTACGTGCTGGAAGAATGAAAATAATATATACTCTTTTACTTGTTTCAGTCATTTGACTGCGGCCATGCTGGAGCACCGCCTTTAGACGAGCAAATTTACCCCAGGACTTATTCTTTGTAAGCCTAGTACTTATTCTATCGATCTCTTTTGCCGAACCGCTAAGTTACGGGGACGTAAACACACCACCGTCGGTTGTCAAGTGATGATGGGAGGACAAACACAGACACAAACATATACACACACATACATATATATATACATATATATATACATATATATATATATACATATATATACAACGGGCTTCTTTCAGTTTCCGTCTACCAAATCCACTCACAAGGCTTTGGTCTGCCCGAGGCTATAGTAGAAGACACTTGCCCAAGGTGCCACGCAGTGGGACTGAACCCGGAACCATGTGGTTGGTAAGCAAGCTACTTACCACACAGCCACTCCTGCGCCTGTTGACTTATATCTTTGCTTCTCTCTCTATATTTATGTTTTGTTAATTTTTTGAAACTTTTTGAAATAAATATAATAATGCTAAATTAACTATTGTTTTTCTTGAACATGGCGCCTTTTGAAATATGCTTAAACAATCCCATATTTCTACGTCATTGCTCAGTGGTTAGAGCGTTGAGCTTAGGATCGTAAGGTTGTGAGTTCGATTCCCGGACCGGGCTGCGTGTTGTCTTCTTGAGCAAGACCCTTTATTTCACGTTGCTCCAGTTCACTCAGCTGTAGAAATGAGTTGCGACATCACTGGTACCAAGCTGCATCAGCCTTTGCCTTTCCCTTGGAGCACATCGGTGGTGTGGAGAGGGGAGGCCGGTATGCATGGGCGATTGCTGGCGTTCCATAAACAACCTTGCCCAGACTTGTGCCTCGGAAGGTAACTTTCTAGGTGCAATCTATGGTCAGTCATGTCCAAAGGGGTCTCCTCCTCCTCCAATTTACAACTTCTCTATTTACTTAGTGATTCTTTTGCACTATTATGGCAAGAACGGTAAAGTCTATGGTTCATTGATAGGCTCAGAATAAAGCCGAAATACATCAACAGTTGTTTTTTGATTTATATATATATATATACATATATATATATATATATATATATATATATATATATATATATATATATATATATATATATATATATAATATATATATATATATATATATATATATATATATACACACACACATATATATAGTATATATATATATATATATAGTATATATATATGTATATACACACTAATAGATATACATACAAACACATATATGCATGTATACATGTACATAATATATATACATGTACATAATAAATATATATATATATATATATATATATATATATATATATGTAGTGAAACTATACTATCGCCGTTATATACAAACAAACCATCTTCTCTCACTATAAATATGACAGACACGAGCGTAGTAGAAAACATCTCTTTCCCTGTTATCACTTGACTGATTATTATTTGAAGCGGCAACTGCTTCGTACCGTTCCCGCCAGAACGCAAACTGACCAACCGTAGCCCCTAATAAGGTCACGTGATTGTGTTCTTCTAATGCTTTCCTGGAGCCCCTATTTTGTTATAAATAGACTAAATTATACCCGCCGAATCGTCGCGGTTCAGATCTCTTAGAGACCTGTTCCGTGTACCACACAGAGCAGCAGCAGAAGTTCCAGTGACGACATCAACAGCATCTCCAACTACGACTACCAGCATCGCTGCCGCCAGTCAACACTACACTACGACTACCAGCGTCCCCAACAGCGTCAACATGACTTCTACGTACACAAGCTACCAACAGCTAACCAAACTACCGCAGCACTTCTCTCTTCGATTCTGTTTGTGGGATTCATCTTCACCACGATAAATAATAGACAAGAACCCTGCCTGCGAAGAACATCTGTACTCAAGAACCCGGCTTGGCATAGAAGCCCTAACATCACAACGAGTGATCGCACTGCCCCACACGCCTCAACTTCTTACATACAGACTCTTACTATTGTGTACTCTAAGAACTGGCAAATTCTTATATGTGTTACTGACTCCTTTCTATCTGCTGTATCTCACGCATACACATGCATGTATCACTTACACACTCTTTTCTTTACACAACGGCCTGTCTTTTATTATGTTTTATTATGTCGCATACACTCACACACAGACATACAATTTAATGCTACAATAAATATTACTGTTATTCATCTCTATCGGTTGTGTTCTATCTTGTATCTTACTGTCATTTACGAAATCTCTATGTTATCGAAGTATAACTTATTTATATCATTTGATATATTCTGTGTTCGACCGTGTGACGCGTTTAAGAAAGGAGCCCTGTTTTTCCATTCGTCACCATTTCTCCTTTTGGGTTCGCACGGTCGTTCTTACAAATATATATATATATATATATATATATATATATATATATATATATATTATCGCATATATTTTTATATCTCTTTGTGAAAAGAAAAAACAGCAGACAAAGGCACGTCATCGATAAGGTCGCAGACTGTGACAAAAGAATTCTGACGAACCATTTTGACTTATTGACAGATCTTGCGATTGATCAAAGCATTTTAAAATGTTCTGCTTAACCGATGTTTCTATTTTATTTTCCAGGGACTGGTTTAGGAATGGCATTTATCACTGCCAACGTCATCATTGTTCTTTATTTTACTTCCAAACGTGCCATTGCCGTTGGTATAGCGATGAGTGGCTCCGGTGTCGGAGTGTTTGTTTATTCGTTCGTAGTTGAGGCGTTATTACAGTATTACGGTTGGCAAGGCACGATATTGACTCTAGTCGGTATTATACTCCACAATATAATCTGCGGAGCTATGTTCCGACCTTTACAGTGGATTCTCAATAAGAAATGTTTTTCCAGCAGCTCACGGAATTCAGGTAAGTTTATTATTATTATTATTATTATTATTATTATCATTATTCAGTAGTTTTATTTTTATAACGTGCTTTCACTTCACTACCGAGCGCAGCTCTGTGCGCCTTGGGTATGTGCTGTGGTTTGCTGTGGTGCTCTTATGTTTACTGTATTGAAAGTGTTTTGCGTATTATTATTATTATTATTATTATTATTATTATTATTATTATTATTATTATTATTATTATTATTATTATTGAGTGAGAGAGCAGTGCATGCCATCAAAGTGACACTGGGGTAAAATATACGAAACCCGGTATACCCATCATGACTGCCCGTCTGATAAGGCTACACCAGTCACACGCATCACAACCATATGTGCGCAACATGGTGATCTCATATCAAGATAAACAGCGCATGACCTTACAGGTGGGGCCCAGTTAGAATTTTCTTCAGGTCGAGTAGCCCATCCCGCTCAAAAGTTCCCCGAATAAAGGTTGTTTAAGGATGTTGAACGAAACACCCATGTTTCCAGAGATAAATTATACAAACCCCAAAGAATACTTCTCAACACCTGATAATGATGCTCTCTCACTACTTTTGTTCGTGATCAAAGATGCACATATCGTCAGCGAGTAAGGGACATGCTCAACTGGTTTATTATTATTATTATCATTATTATTATTATTATTAAGGCGGCGAACTGGCAGAATCGTTAGCACGCCGACCTGATGGTATCAACGTACGCCCTTTCCCAAAAGCTACTTGACTTGTACAAAAATTTGAAGCCATTAATGGTGAAGAGGTTGAAAATGATATCGTGTGTTCTTTGTTTTGAAACCTGACGAATTTCATACCCGAGGGATCAACAATTTGCCAAATAAATGGGATTATATTATCAATAATGAGGGGAAATATTAACTTGATTAAATTATATTAATTGAGACTATAGAAGCATTTGTTTCTTTCCCATTTGAAATGCGAGTGGACTCCCTAACCTAACGTGCGTGCGCGCGCGTGTGATTGCGTATGCGTGTGTGTGTGTGCGCGTGTATATGACTAGATGCCTTTTTATTACCAGAAACAGTAAACCCACTGATTTCAATAGATAAAGCCTCTTTTCTTTTACAATTTTCTTTTCAGATCCTTCGACAGACAGTTGTTATAAAGACAACTCTGATATCAGTTTAATATCCAGTAGCACATTGAATAACGATTATTTTTATAAAAATCTTTCTAATCACCTAGAAATCCCAAGTCACTTGAAAACAGCCGGTAACTTGTCACCGGCACGCTATCATAGAAAATTCAGTGACGGAACGATCGTTTCCTTAGACAAAAATCCTTTTACTCTCTCATCCGATCCAAACCTTTTCAGAAACATTCTTTATCCGCCCCATCACAATGGGCATGCCAAAAAAGCCTTATCTCCCAGTTCGAATTCACTTTTCATGAGAAATAAAAGACTACGTGATCCAACGCTCCCAAGCATTTTCCGAGAATCTGCGAACTTACGGTGCATCTCCATGGAAACCATTGGTGCGCTTTACAGCAGTTCGGTTCTCAGAGACAAGTTTGAAAAGTCTACTAGTAGTTCGGAAAATTCTACTAGCAGCTTTGATTTCTCTATGTTTACAGATGTTGTGATGGTGTTTTTGCTGGTTGCTATGACATTGAGTACCGGTAGGTGATATGTTTCTTTTTAAATTCCTTTACAAATTTTTCATATTTCTAATTATTTAGATCATTTTAACATCAAAACCTACTCAAGGTTGGCTTTTACATATAAGTCAGGACAGTTGTTACATTGCTAAACTGCCATAATTTTATCAGAAGTAAGATTTACGAAGTTCGTATTTTTCTTGAGAATAGTTGCAGGTAAACTGAAGTAAACAAGGCATTGAAACCGCCTTGCACACTTAGCTCGAGAGCTAATCTCATGTTCGTACGGGGTGCTTACCATGTTAATATCCAGCGCGGGATTTTAGAGTATTGAGAAGAGCATTTAAGGAATCAAAACTGGCTCGAAGTGATAATGAGAAGGATATTATTGTAAAACAGGAGTGTATGAGACATAACCGAACCCTAAGTCACTCCTACGTTGTTAGCTCTTGGAACGGAGAGCGGTTCGTTGACGAATGGAGCGTTTTTAGAAACTTCTCTATGATGGAACTGATAAACAGTTGGAGATTCCTCTCATGCCTTGCATGATCAAAAGCTTTGGTGATATCAATGGCAGCATCAATGCCTTCACCGAATTTCTTAAAGAGGAAAGATTACTGGTAGGTAACAAAAAAAATAGATATCCAATAAATTTGGATCTATGGAAACCATACTGAGAAAGATGGCGTGACAAAGGAAAGTGTTTCCATAATCTTTGTGACGTCGAAAGTGTGGGTACCGTTGCATATATCCATAGGTCGAATGGTTTGGAGTTGGTTTGGTGAGGATAGATGCATGTTCTGGAGTTCACTATTTGCGATTAATCGGGAAACACTATTAAAACCAACTAACTTCTTGGGTTAGAATAACCTAAAAAGTTGCTGTTTTGAGCCTTCATCTGAGGCTAAGACTAACCCATTTTCCAGCTATGACTAACCCATTTTCTTCTACATAGGGCATCTTGTATTATACTATCAGATATATCATTTCCTTTCTTAAGGCGGTAAAGGATAACAAATGGAAATTAAATTACTACTTTTAGTAGGTCGAGTAATCACGTGAAGTATTTCTCGTGGGATCGTAACTGGAAAAGTTTGTGTAGTTAGTAACTATTTTCACGTCATGGTGAAGACAGTTGGCCGAGAAAATGTATTTGATGGCGGTGACTGTATTTGAGGATTGTAAACGCAGAATTTCTTGTTTGAGATTTAGTATGTCGGGATATTCTACAAGTTTGATGGAGACCTTTTTGCCAATAAACCAAAACAGTAGGCTGTCATTTTATTTATTCAGCATCACCAGTAAACATTACACCGATCTCTGACGAAGTGTTCTACTTAAGACGTTAGGCTTCTCTCTTGTATCTCATAGTAGAATAATTTATTTTGCTATACGAAATATTGCTCTAATACTTTCCTTACTTTCCCGTTTGTTATCGTGAAGTTGGTGGTGGCAGATGATTTCATCAAGTCGTGGTCTCCAAAGTACATAACCTGTACAGCTGCGAGAGAACCATTGGTTGGTGTTGGTGGTGGTTGGTTATGGGCTTTGGTAATGTGGGCAATCTGAACGGTTATATCCCACGATGACTGACTTTGCCCTCTGCATTTCATGCATCTAGAAGGCGATAAAATTTTTACCATCTCCAGTGGCATGAAATGTAAAATCATCCGTATCTCCTGCTCTTATATAATCTTTTCTACTTTAGGCACAAGGCCCGAAATTTTTGGGGAAGGGGGCCAGTCGATTATATCGACTCCAGTAAGCAACTGGTACTTAATTTATCGCCCCCGAAAGGATGAAAGGCAAAGTCGACCTCGGCGGAATTTGAACTCAGAACGTAGCGGCTGACGAAATACCGCTCAGCATTTCGCCCGTCGTGTTAACGTTTCTGCCAGCTCGCCGCCTTCCTCCTCTTATATAATATTTGATCTTGTGGCAACTTCAAAAATCATTAATAATAATATTACTGTTATTGAAAATTACTGTTGGGCAGGGAAGTTTTGTTTATTTATTTATTTAAGGTTACATCCTTTCACGACTTTACGTTTCACGACTTACATTTAAAAATATCAATAAGGAACTAGGGTAAGGTGAGGGACGAAGTAATTCGATTGTACCTTCTCTAAAATACGTGGATTGTAGAACAATGCAAATAAATTTAATAGTAATCATTACCTCCTCCTCCTCCTCCTCCTCCTCCTCCTCCTCCTCCTCTTCTTCTTCTTCTTCTTCTTCTTCTTCTTCTTCTTCTTCTTCTTCTTCTTCTTCTTCTTCTTCTTCTTCTTCTTCTTCTTCTTCTTCTTCTTCTTCTTCACTTTCTCCACTTTCTTCACCTTCTTCTTGTCCTTGCATTTTCTTTGGAGTCGTCATTTGTCATCATTAACGTTAGTCGTCATTTGTCATCATTAACGTTATAATATCCCTTGTTTGCCCCCCCTTCTCTTCTTTTCCATGTCAGTCCAGGGAGCAGTACTCACTCACTTACCCAGCTACGCTTTGTCCCTTGGCATAAGCAGCGTCGATGTTGCCATGATTGTCTCAGTGCTGGGTATTATGGTGTCGGTTGGTCAACTGGTTGTCGGTTTGATCATAGATTTCCTACCCGTCCCCATCATCTACGCCTACAGCTTCGCCATGGTTATGGTTTGCGCTGTTGTGGCCGTCATGCCTCTCGTTCACTCTGTTTACATACTTGCCTTCTGTACTGGAGTGTTTGGTTTCTTCATTGGTAAGTAAAACATTATTTTTGCAATTACGCATGTCAAATAACCCGCATTTACACACACGCACACACACACACACACACGCTGACACATACGTGCACATACACTCACACATGTCCCCATACACGCATACTTGCTTTCACAACATTTATACTTGGTAAATTGATTCATATATTTATGATTACGCTACGCGCTTCATGCCACCAACATCTCACACTCTCATCACTCTGGAGCATTCAGGGGCGCACTGCGGCCCGCGAAACTTTTTGAATGGCACGCCAGACAAAATTTTGGTTTTAAATGTTGGCACAAGGCCAGTAATTTCGGGGCAGGTGGAAGGCTAAGTCGATTAAATCGATTCCAGTACTCAACTGGTACTTATTTCATCGATCCCGAAAGGATGAAAGACAAAATCGACCTTGGTAGAATTTGAAATCAGAACGTTAAGACGGACGAAATGCCGCTAAGCATTTCATCCGGCGTGCTAACGATTATGCCCGCTCGCTGCCTTCTCCTGAAAAAATATTACCTTGAGTTTGTTTTAGTGGTGTGGCCTGCCTGATGATGCGTCATGTCTTGTGTAGCCTGCTTCTCGAGAAAGGTTGCCCAACTCTGCTCTAGATACTCAAAGTATGTTGTAAATGTGCTAACTGTTCTTTCTTATTTGCTTACCCATAGAAAGCATGAAAAACGTCAAATATTTCCTTCAAACTGTGCTTTTCTCAAACTTGTCTCTACTTGAAAGGCTAGAAGTAAACTGAATGGTTGAGCTTACGATCCGTGTATTTTTACTGCCATCTATGTTGACAGAATGTTCTAGAAATTCTTGAAACTTTTAGAAACTTCTAGAAACTTCTAGAAAATTCTGCTTCAGCAACTCTGTACTGAATCTGTCTGAAATGTAATGGAAAATAGGTAATTTTTAAAACATTGATGTTCTGATCACAAAAGCAAAGTTGAAGGGAATAGTAGTCATTTACTTTGATTTGTGGATATAAGTAAATAGGAAATAACACTTAATGACGAAAGACAAAAAAATAAAAAAGTTACATAGTGCAATTTTTTTTCATATTATTAAAGTACCTTGGTTTTCTGAATTCAATCAGAATAAAAATTATGGTTAGAAAAGAGGAAGCATATAATTTCTTTCAAAAATCGACGTTTATGCATGTATTTTCCTTGCAGTAATGTTGCCTTCTATATATTTCAGATCCGGTTTTTGGATTTCATAAGATCATATTATTATAAATCTACTCATTTTTCTATATCCCAGAACGCTCCTTATGTTATAAATATCCACATGTTTAATCCCCTGCCATTGGAAGATTTATCATTAACCCTTACTATTACAATTTTTTTTTCCACAAAATTATAAAGATGCATAACAAATGATGAAATCCTTTTCTCCTAGGTTGGATCATTTCCCTGAGGACAATACTACTTGCAGATTTGGTTGGAGTCGCAAACCTCACACATGTATTTGGTGTCGTAGCTTTCTTCCAAGGAACAGGTTTCATCGTTTCTCCTCCACTTGCAGGTACGCTAGAAATCAGTGATACAATATTCGGCTTTTCTATTAAATTGGTTCTGTTAGGAGAAAGATTAACTTCATTCCAGTATCCATCACACATTTTTCTTCTTTTTCTTTTTATTTTTGACCTTCAGTACTGTTCTTACTCTTTCTTCTGGAAAAAGAAGCAGGACAACAGCACTTGTGTCATTTTTCATGGTCTCCAAGACTAACGGGAGGAAGGGACGACGGGACGAAGGTATCCTAATACCGGAAACTTGGCCTGGATACTCATAGTCGTTTCTGGTAAAGTCACCGTGTGGTGGGAGATAAACCGGGCGATGGATTCAGTATACCACCCAAGAACAGGTACACCTGCACTTACACTCAAACACAGACACAACATCAATATGTATGTCTGTGTGTGTGTGAGTGCGTGTGGGTGTGTGGGTGTATGCGCGCGTGTGTGTATAAATATATATATGTATATATATGTATATATATATATTATATATATGTATATATACACATATGTATGTACATATATATATATATATATATATATATATATATATATATATATATATATATATATATATATATATATATATATATATACACATATGTGTGTCTGTAAGAATATATATGTGTATGTGTATATATATATGTATTTAAATGTATATATGTATAGTATAGTATATATATATAAATATATGTATATATATATATATATATATATATATATATATATATATATATATATATGTAAGTATACACATATATATGTATATATATATATATACATGTATGTATGTATATGTATTGTAGAACTGGAAATAGAATGTCCTTTGGTACAATATTACATATTTGAAAAATTGATTAGGAATGGCTTTTCTGATTATTATTATTTTTTTTCGCTTTACTAATTAGATGTTTATAAATGAAACATCTATCCATTGAATTGAAGTATTGGCACAAGGACATCATGTTCGAGGGGGTGGGGTAAGTCGATTATATTGACCCCTCGTACTCAACTGGTATTTCTTTTATCGACCTTGAAAGGGTAAAAGGCAAAATCGTTAGCATCCCGGACAAAATGCTTAGCAGTATTTCGTCCGTATTTATGTTCTGAATCAAAGATTCCACCGAGGTTGACTTTGCCTTTCATCATTTCGGGATCGATAAATCAAGTACCATTTGAGTACTGGGATCGATGTAATCGACTCATCTACTCCCCGAAACTGCTGGCCTTGTGCCTATAGTGGAAAGGATTATTATTGTTATGTGTATGTGTGTGTATATCTTTTAATATTGACATATCTTTGATTTTCATCCACCATCTATGCACAAACGCGCATGCGCGTGTGTGAGCACCTCAGAATGCACGTATTTGAAAGTTTCGAATTTGTGTAGTCATTTTTGCTAAGACAGAAGTCATCATCACCATCGTCAGCATTACTGTTGCTGTTGTTTCCTGTCTTTGTACTAATATATTTATTATTTCTCTTTTTCAAGGTTTACTCTATGACTACACTCAGTCGTACATGGCGTTGTTCATGCTGTGTACAGCATCATACGGACTTGCTGCAATTTTCACGCTTATTTTATGCTATTTCTATCGCAAACAAGATTCACCGAATAGCATAAAATCTTATTCAGTGAATTAACATTTAAAAAGAAAGTAAAAAGTGAGTAATTGACAAGGAAAAGGTGAGAGACTGCTTTGTGCAAAGGAAGCAAATTTCATTGTTGTTGTTTTTTTATAATATAATTCTGATATATTCATCATTTTCAAATAAAATGATTGAAAGTTACCCGGGGGAAAAACAGAATCTCAGACTAAATATCTAACAGCGATTACCTTCGACCTTCTATGTTCTGAGTTTCAAATCTCATACAGGGTTGAAAAAGTTTTTCCTCCATCCAGGCTCTAAGTACCAGAGATGCACCCGTATAAAAAGGGGATATGGTTTATGACCTTGTGTCGACGTGAGAGATAATTATTGAAGGGAATAGAGCATCGAACTAAGGTCCTCACATTGTTTAGTTTCGTGCTTCTAATTTCCGAGTTCAAAACCTTCCAGGGTCAACTTTGACTTTCAACTTTGCTGAGACAATAAGATAAGTATCAGCCAAGTAAATGAGTCTAATCGGCTAATCCTTCCCACCAAATTTGTGGCCTTGTACCTATTTTTGAAATCGTTATTATTATTACTCCAAAGACGGTGAGCCGGCAGAATCGTTAGCAAACCGGCATTTCGTCCGTCTTTACACTCAGATTCCGCCGAGGTCGACTTTGCCTTCCATCCTTTCAAGATCTATAAAAGAAGTACCAGTTGAACACTGGGATTGATGTACTCGATTTAACCCCTCCCCCAGAATTGCTGGCCTTGTGCCAAAATTCAAAACTATTATTCTTATTATTACTCGAGCGCTTGCGGTATTTGTTTCGGCATGTTTCAAATACCGCAGAAGTTAACTTTGACATTTACTCTCCGGGGCTGAATAAAATAAAGTACAACTCAAATACCTGGATCCATTTAATCGACTGATCCCTGGCCCCGAATTTCTGATCTTGTGTTTATATATAAATCATCATCATCATCATCATCATCATTATTATTATTGTTGTTGTTGTTGCTGCTGTTGTTGTTGTTATTATGATGGCGATGCTTTAGCTGAATCGTTTGATTATTGGACAAATGCCTTGTTACGGCTCTACGTTCTGAGTTCAAATGCCACAAAGGTAAGTGATGGTAGAAGCGATACAGCTTACGTTACGGCTCCCTACTTTCTAAGTTTTAAATCTCAACGGTGTCAACTTGGCCTTTCATCCTTCCAGGGGCGATAAGTGGCATGGTTCCTGTGGCATCGTTCCCGTGCTTCATTTATCTATGCAATCCTCTTTCTGAATTTGTGGGTTTGATCTAAAATTTGAAAACATTATCATTGCTGTCGAGAGTGGTTTGACAAAATCGTTATGCATTGCGATATTTTCACGGCTCTTTGCGCTCTACGTTTAAATTCAACTAAAATCGACTTTGCCTTTCATCCTTTCAGGCCCACTGAAACAAGTACCAGTTGAATACTGCGGTCAATGCAATAGGCTTAGCCCTTTTCTTAAAATTGCCGGCCTTGTGCCAAAATTTGAAAACATTACTACCATTGCAGTCGAGGGCGATTTGTCACAAATCATCAGAGCGTCGGGAAAACTGCTTTGCACTGCTTTGCTCTTCATGTTCTGAGTCCAACTTTACTTTTCATACTTCAGT
>NC_142947.1:34438985-34463985 GCF_046866305.1 Octopus bimaculoides | reverse complement strand
ATGAAATAAAATGACATGTATAACCATAGTTAATAAATAAATAACTATATAAATAAACTGCACAGCTCCTTAAATAATGAAAAGGTGGGATATTATGATTAAAATAGTATTATAAAATTAGAACATAAAAACCAAAAATAAACCTTGTATGTCTGTCTATCTGTCTGTCTGTAATAAAAATTGTACAAATTGAAAATGAACGAATAAATGAAATATTAACATCAAAAATTCAAATTCAAATTGAAAAATTAAAATAATAAAATTCGAAATAGAAAATTATATAGAAAACAAAGAAATCAAAGATAGAAAATAAAAATTAAATTAAAATATTTTTTTTAGATAAACAAAAATTATAAGTAAAATAAAATATAAAATATATAAAAAACTAAAATGAAAAAAAAATGAATATAAAATGTAAAAATTGAAATGAAAAATAAGATAAAATATAAAATATATAAAAACTGAAATGAAAAAATAAAAATATTTTTTATATAAAATAAAATTTTAAAAATTAATTTAATATTCATGTTATAAATTTGAAAATTTAAGAATTCAAAGATTCTTTGTATATATACAAAATTAATATATATATATATATATATATATCGCATCGCCAGTCCAGGAATCGAACCCACGTTCTTGTGATCGTGAATGCAATACATCAAGCACTGGGCCACGTGCCTTTACACACACACACACACACACACACACACACACACACACAATGTGTATGTGTGAGTGTATTTGTGTTTTAGTGAACGGGTTTCTCACTCCACCAACGCTTGACGATCGGTGCTGGTTTGTTTTTGTTCCCGAAATTTACCGGTTCAGCAGAACAAACCGATAGAATAAGTACCTAATAAATAACAAGATCTCTAAGTAATGGGATCGATGTCTACGACTAAAAAACGTTATATTTTATACATCAATATTATCACTAATATTCTGAATATCGTAGAAATGAAAGAAATAAGAAGAAATAAAAATTATATTATTTACATTATCTACATTTGACGGATATTCGTCCTCATCTTGTTTGTTGTTAACACAACGTTTCGGCTGATATACCCTCCAGCCTTCGTCAGGTGTCTTGGGGAAATTTCGAACCTGGGTTCTCATTCCTATCGATGTTACTATTATTATTATTATTATTATATTATTATTATTATTATTATTAATCAGGTCGCTGCCGTGAATCGAACTCGGAACCTTGGGGTTAGTAGCCCGCGCTCTTAACCACTACGCCATATGCCCTAAAACGCAGGAGTGGCTGTGTGGTAAGTAGCTTGCTTACCAACCACATGGTTTTGGGTTCAGTCCCACTGCGTGGCCCCTTGGGCAAGTGTCTTCTACTATAGCCTCGGGCCGACCAAAGCCTTGTGAGTGGATTTGGTAGACGGAAACTGAAAAGAAGCCCGTCGTATATATATGTATATATATATGTGTGCGTGTTTGTGTGTCTGTGTTTGTTCCCCCAACATCGCTTGACAAACGATGCTGGTGTGTTTACGTCCCCATAACCTACCGGTTCGGCAAAAGAGACTGATAGAATAAGTACTAGGCTTACAAATAATAAGTCCTGGGGTCGATTTGCTCGACTAAAGGCGGTGCTCCAGCATGGCCGCAGTCAAATGACTGAAACAAGTAAAAGAGTAAAAGAGTTAAAAAAGAGACTAATAAACTACATGCGACAGTAAATGAAGTAAAAATTAAATATTGTACTGTAACTATACTTTGAAAAGCAACAATCCATATTAGATATAGTAGAAACTTTCTTTTAATGACAGTTAATTAATTAACACAAATTAGGACAAATTCTCTTGACGCGACATTTTCTTTTTTTTCTAGGTGGGGAGGAGGTCGAAAGAGTTGAGAGTTCTGACAATCTGAGTATTGAGTGTCGGATAAAAGGGAGGTTATTGTATATATGTATTATACTACTAGTGACAAATACAGCTCTCGCTTGAACTAGTGAAGGAGCCTGCTAGGAATAGCAAGCAAATCACCCTCAAATTACACCCCTTTGTCAGGACAGCATGTATGTATGTATGTATGTACGTTGATGCAAAACAGGAAAAATGGAACTCAGAATATGAGTGTATGTATATTTTTATTAATATTTAGCAGAAGTAACACAGCGATTCAAGGTGCGAGTGTTTCGTGCATTGTTACTTATCAAACTTTGATAAATGTCAAAGTATGAAGTTCTCAAACGTTAAGCCACTCTTTTACTTCTGCTAATTGTCTATCTATCTATCTATCTATCTATCTATCTAAAGAGAAGGTAATTTGTTGGAACGCCTTTGATCATTAGGTTTATTCAATTAAGGATGACGGTGAGGTTAAATTAAAAAAAGCACAACAACAGCAGCATTTTATTTGAATCTGTATTAACTGTGATGTCGGGAAATTATTAAACAAGCATTGAGAGACCATTGTCGACTTTTTACTTTATGGAATTTCTTTTGTAATGTTTTGTCAATGTAACTGGGCTTCACGTTTCCTTTCATATATTCATGAAAGACAAATAAATGTTATACACTATTGAATAATTGTTTGTGTTATGTTTTAAATAACGTAATTATCGCCACTATAGCTCGTCGTTTGCAGCAAATTATTTGTTATTTTAAGTTGACATAATTTGTCAATTGTCATTATAATATGTCAATTAATATGTCATAACTTGTCAATTGTCGTTTGTCATAGTTTGTTGTTTCAGCTTATCTACTGTCAAAATTCTCAGTTGTTGTCTATAACTAAGTTGTTATGGCGCTACTTTGGCGTGTGATAAACAAAGGAGATTACTTCTGGTTACATTTTAGTTTACTTTTCAATTTCTAAAACCCCGTAAGATGTTGGCTAAAGATTACTATTACTATGTATTTTTCATAATTTGGCATTTATAACTGGTCACGTGCTATTACTGCATTTTCCAGCATATAAATCGAATTTTTCAAACCAAAATGTACAACCAATAGATCGATAGGTGGACTTATACACCAAGACGGCTATGAAAGGCCAAACGTTCCATGTAAAGTGTAGCAGGACTTGGAGTGGTAGTGACGACTAACTGTATGTATGCTGGAAAACATGGTATAACATAGTGTTTGCACCTTGCCTTTATAATCTTGCATTTTTGTAACTTATTCATTTCAATTATTAATTACTTGTCTAAGGCGAGCTGGTAGAATCAATATCATGCCGGACAAACTGCTTAGCGGCATTTAGATCGTGAGTTCAAATTCTACAGAAGTCAACTTTGCTTTCATTCTTTCGGGGCCGATAAAAACAAGCTCCAGTTGAGCACTGAGGTTGATGTAATCAACTATGCTCCTCTCCCTAAAATTGCTGGCCTTGTGTCTTTAGCATAAAAAATTAATTACTTGTACTATAACTTATTGGTTATAATTTATCACTTAGGGCTTGTAAGTGCTCATAATTCCTTATTTACAATTTGTCAATAGCCATATAATCACTTACTCTTTTACTCTTTTACTTGTTTCAGTCATTTGACTATGGTCATGCTGGAGCACCACCTTTAGTCGAGCAAATCGACCCCAGGACGTATTCTTTGGAAGCCTAGTACTTATTATATCGGTCTCTTTTGCCGAACCGCTATGTTACGAGGACGTAAACACACCGGCATCGGTTGTCAAACGATGTTGGTGGGGGGGGGGGACACAGACACAAACACACACACACACACACACACACACACACACAAACATATATATATATATATATATATAAATTAAGGTACTCAGAAATCTGGATGTTTGTACATTTACAGATTTTTATTAATGTCACATATTAAATAAAGCGCTTTTCACCTAATCCTACACGATTAGGTGAAAAGCGCTTTATTTAATATGACATTAATAAAAATCTGTAAATGTACAAACATCCAGATTTCTGAGTACCTTAATTTTTTTCTATATCATTTCTGTACATCACCTCCAAACCTTCCAATATATATATATATATATATATATATATATATATATACGACGGGCTTCTTTCTGTTTCCGTCTACCAAATCCACTCACAAGGCTTTGGGCGGCCCGAGGCTATAGTAGAAGTCACTTGCCCAAGGTGCCAAGCAGTGGGACTGAACTCGGAACCATGTGGTTGGTAAGCAAGCTATTTACCACACAACTACTCCTACGGTTGTTTATAATTCATCAACTTATTACATCTTTACTGCGTTTACTTTATAAACAAGTTAGCCTATATATAAGTTGGACTATATCAGGCCGCGGTAATAAAGGAACTTCTAGGTAGTCGTTAGATATCCTAGAGATAGCAACCAAATCTCCCTCAAATCACACGGCAGTTAAAAAAAAAAAGGACTCACTGAATAATGTGGTTTGAATTGCGTTGTTAAAAAATGATGATGACAGCTTTTGGTCACGTGCGTCTCGAATCGGGTCGGATCTGGGACTAAACAACGACAACGGCAGCAGCAGCAGCAGCAGCAGCAGCAAAAACGGAGACGACGACGACGACAACAACAAGTAGGCTGTTGAACTAACCTTTTGAGCGTAGGTCAACTGCTAGTAAAACGTACATAAACATATCCTTAGATACAGTAATATTGTCCATCTGAAGGCGGCGAGCTGGAAGAATCGTTAGCACGCCGGACAAAATGCTTAGCGGCATTTCATCCGTCTTTACGTTCTGAGTTTAAATGCCACCGAGTTCGACTTTGCCTTTCATCCTTTCGGGGTCGATTAAATAAATATCCCGAACTTGCTGGCATTGTGCCAAAATTTTTTTGGGTAGGGGACCAGTCAAATTAGATCGACCCAGTACGCGACTGGTACTTAATTTACCGACCCCGAAAGGATGAAAGGCAAAGTCGACCTCGGCGGAATTTGAATTCAGAACGTAAGGACAGACAAAACAGCGCTAAGCATTTCGCCCGGGGTGCTAACGTTTCTGTCAGCTCGTCGCCTTATTTGAAACCGATATTATTTGAAACCGATATTTCTCCATCGATGTGTTCAGTAGAACATTACATAATTGTTTGGATGTAAGGGAACTAATTCCTGCATCCACATTTTTTTGCAACCAAATTATTTCCATCAACTTTAATATAATTCTAAGTATGCAGTAAATAATTAAAAGCAAATGCATTCGATCTTTTACTTCATAATTTAAGTATTTTCTTGCGGGAGCACAGATCAAACAGACCACACTGACAAGAAATTGAGCGACAATCAGTATTGCATAACTAAGATAACATATATAATTGAGAAAATATATAGCTGAGAAATGTAATTAATTGCGAATATCTGACTGAAATAGCTGTCATTTTTACGTCACTGTTTTGGTAGGTGTGAACAATGAACATATATAAATTACTCCATGATGGGGAAAGGTGCAAATTTTGTATTTAACTGGGGGAAAATTAACTTCAAGAGTAGAAGAAAATGTTTTGATCTCATATTTACAGAAGATATTTTATCTCAGAAAACCTCGCAGCTCTTCAAGCAATGTAGCAGGAATAAAATATATAATAAATCTTCAAAAAGGAAGCACTTGGTTGATCAACGAATTGATTAATATTGGAATTGAGAATGGAATACTAAATGTCATTTACAAATGCACATCTGCCCTGGAAAATAGATAACAATGAAAAGAAACAGAACAGAAATCAAACACAGAAAACAGGAAATGATAACCTTTCATATAAGTATCATATTTGTTATAGAAAAACCATTTGCTTAAATCAATATATTCGCATTCTACATTGATATTTGCCTGATACTTCGATATTCATCTTACGAAACAGTCAACATTGAAACAGCACGTCTTTGCATCCGCCATTCATTGGTGCTTTCCTACTCCTGGCGAATGACCCCTTTGCACCACTCAGGCGAGAACCCTTCGACCTTTAGTTCTATTTGGGCAGTCGTTGCTGGTGAGGGTTTTATGAGGTCCGAATGAGAAACCTATCTCTCGTAGTCACCTTTTACGACACGCAGAGGAAACGTTGGGTTTATTCTTTGACATAATGGGCCCCACACAGCATTAGAGAAACGTGATATAAAGTGTTTTGCCCAAGAACGCAACAAACCGCCCGGTCCAGGAATCGAACCTACGATCTGACGATTGTGAGTGCAACATCTAGCCACTTGGCCACGTGATGAATGGCATAGGAAAAATACATCAGCGATACTCGCTCCATAAAAAAATTAGTTGTAATGTAAACCAAATATTTTTTTACTTAATTCAAATTACAAATTTAATGACGAGAATAGTAATTTTGTAAATAACTAATTCTGGTTTTAAAAAAAAATATAGGAGCAGGAGACGTGTTGATATTTTAATTAATCAAAATAAATCAAAAAAAAAAAAAATAGCCTCTCGACAAGTTTCGGTTGTATTAGACCTCATCATTCTAACCGTTGTTGTACCTTAGAGTAAATAGAAAAATATATAGTTTTTTTCGTGAATGAATACTGAGTAGCATAATATCTTAAAAGAGATTTTATTAACACTCTGTGACAGTGTTCTTTAAAGAGGTTACAACATAATTTTCGTAATGAGTGAGCACTGGTAAATAACTCATGAAGTCTCAGGCATTGTACTACTACAACTTCGTTAATCTTGAAATCGTTACTTGGTTGAATACGTCTCCTTTTGAAGAGTCCTTTACCTTTTTAAGCATTTCTTACGTTAAAAATATTTTACTTTGAAGTTCATATCATCTCTGTGTAGAGGGATTGTGTGTTGGTGTAAAGCTGAAGCAAAAGTGTTAACAAAAAAGTGAAATTATTTGGTGAAAAACGAAACCTTTCAAAAGTGGACTCGTCAAATGATGGCGGATAACTATAACTATAATAATCCCGGGTTTCCAGGTTCAGGGGAGATAATTCCTTATTCACTCGTTTAATTTCTCTCCCATCATTTATATGTTACGATATTTTATACATCTGCAGTATGAATCAGTTTAAATAACTGATAAACACAGATCAACTTTTCCAGATCTCATTGACCTTAAATGAATATATCGTTTTGTGGAAGAATAAACAATTTTAATGATTGTACAATTAAAGCGTTTGTTTTTTTTTTTCCGCCATTGTTTTTCTTTTCCGTTGTCTACTTTTTCTTAAAATTAAAAATGGAGATGAGCCGAGTAAGATACCCAGACGTGGGGCTCAACCTGTTAAAGATAGCAGCTGAATCTTCCACAAATTATCTATCTATCTATCTATCTATCTATCTATCTATCTATCTATCTATCTATCTATCTATCTATCTGTCTGTCTGTTTTTCTGTCTGCCTGCCTGTCAGTCTATCTATCTATCTATCTATCTATCTATCTATTTATGTCTGTCTGTCTGCCTGTTTGTTTGTGTGTCTGTCTGCCTGTTTGTGTGTCTGTCTATCTGTGTGTCTGTCTATCTGTGTGTCTGTGTGTCTGTGTGTCTGTGTCTGTGTGTCTGTATGTCTGTCTGTAATTTATAAAGCAATGCTTATATGAACAAAATAAGGAGGTTTAATATCACCAGTTGTCAGATAAAATGCTATCTCATTCTTCTGATTAGAGATTAAAATAGAATTATTGTAGGGTCATCTTACATTGGGGAATCACTTGAAAGCAATAAAATTGATAACCAGCCCAACACTTTATCACTGAAGTAGTGATTAACAGAACAGAAATACAAGTTTTCTAAATTATCTTATTTCAGATACGTTTGCTAATGAGACTCGTTGAGGGTATTGTTTGCAGCATTTATCATTATAATCCGGCCGTGATTTTAATTGAAGTGTCTGTATTATCATGTTTTCAGACCATGTTGCAGACATCGACGGGGCTCAAAACTTTATTCATTATAACTTGCATATTTGAAAATGACTCCATTTCCGATCTGCTGAGAGCTTAGTTACTGGAAGGACATCCATCTGTAAAGGTCACTGCTCAAAATATATAAATTCAATTACCAGTCAGTTAAAATAAAACCGTGCCACCCGTCTTAACACTACCTTCTGGCCCTTAGCTACTTTTAAACAGAATTCGCTCTATTGCAAACACTGGGGTCAGGCTCCTGGTTCGTGGCTTGTTGCGAGCTATCACCGTCTAGAGTTCCCTATATACACCGAACTAAAATCTTAAACCCGCTGGTTAATTCCCACCCTTTTCTGTAATAAATATGTGGATCTTACACATCTCCTCTTGATAACATACAAACCATACATCCTGTTCTTCTCCGAGACGCAGATCTCTTAACTTTAATCTAGAATCCCACTCAACTATTACTCCGAGAGACGGTGTCTGCGTTTACATACATTCCACTGAACACGATATACTCACTACTCTCATCAGGAAATCAGAAACAAAGACTTCTCGAGACTCTGTTCAAAGACTCCCCCTCCCCTCCCCCTCCTCCTCCTCCTCCTCCAAATACGTTTGTTACCTCTGATCTTCCCAGATGATCTCCATCCGCCGACAAATTCTTCGACCATGTCGAGGATATTTATTTTAACTTCACCCGTCTCCAATATCATCGGCTTACGGTGTTTCCAATGCTCACAAGTTTTCTCTTGATTCCCCCACAGTCATCGCAGCATAATGTGTCGGCGCAGAAAGCGAATTTTTTTGCGACCCTCAAATTTCTACATCAACTAGTTTCTTCCCTGACAATTACACAGACACTTCAAACGCTTTTCCCATCTTTCTTACATCCAAATTCGCCGAGGTCAATTTGGCCTTTCATTCCTTCGGTATCGATAAAATAAAGTACCATTCAAGCACTAAGTTTGATGTAATCGACTTGCCTCTTCCCCTCAAAATTGCAAGCCTTGAATCTAGCAACGGGCTGGCGTCCCGTTCAGGAGTCGTGGAAACCAAGTAACCTGTCTTATGAGTCCTAGGGCTCAAAAAAAAAAAAAGTACCCTAGACACCTCATTTTAAAGCACCTTATGTAATCTAGACATCTCGTTTGGATTATTATATTAACTTATTTTATTTTCCTTTTTCCCCAGCCTATGTAAATCTGTATCTTGTAACTAGTTTCCTCGGATGATTGTTGGTTCAAAGGTTGTATCATTGACACACATGTTAAATATTTGTATTTATTAGAAATGTGTACTTTTAACATTGCGTTTATAGGGGTTAGATAGAGTTGTTAATTATACGACAAATGTAGGACATCATACGGAACAATGCTGAAAGTCTGCTGTAATAAAACGCAGTCATATCCTACGTAACCAACACCGTGTTATCATTAAAACAATTCATTTTTGTTGTTTAACCTCAGGACCGGTTGAGCAAAATTATGTCACAAATAACGAAGTACCTAAAATATATTGGTCCAGATATACCGTGTTTCCACCGAGACGAAGACCATATTGTACAATCTAATTTGTATGGGGTGCAGTATGACAATCTGCTGATATACTTCACATTGTTCTCTGTTTTTGTATGGAGTTTTGAGCAATGAAAATAGGATGGCCACTGCTATAACAATGACCAAACAATATAGTTTAATGAAAACTAATATGGCTGGCATGTTTTACCTATGTATTTCTCTTGTGCATTTACACGATTACATTAATACCACATATAGATATTTTGTCAGGGGGAGATAACTATCACACTTTGAATTACTTTAATCATTAGTTAAAATAAACAAACGTCGGAACAGCCATATGTTTGTACGTATGCAGCTATATCTATCTATCTATCTATCTATCTATCTATCTATCTATCTATCTATCTATTTGTCTGTCTGTCTGTCTGTCTGTCTGTCTGTCTGTCTGTCTGTCTGTCTGCCTGCCTACCTACCTACCTACTTACCTACTTACCTACCTACTTACCTATCTGTCTGTCTGCCTGTCTGTCTGTCTGTGCATGTATGTATGAATGTATGTATGTATGTATGAATGTATGTATGTATGTATGTATGGGCACTTCATAAATGCATTTATGGTATTCCTTTTATAGTAGGTAAACGGGTTAATGAACCTCAGCTAAAACTCTAAGAATATCAACACTGTTATAACAGCTGAAATAATTTGCTTGATATAATATAATTTATACGGAATTAGTATGATTCTCATCCGCCATTTGGAAAAAGAAAGACAGTAACAATGAGGGTAGTTTTTTAAAAAATTCCTAAGATTGCGTAAATTCCCAGACAACGATGGGTAGCTTTCTAGAATGTGTGTGTGTGTGTGTGGGGGGGGGGGGGGAAGCGACGAGAAAAGCCTGAAAATTGGTGCTTTGCGAATGTTATCCGTT
This sequence comes from Octopus bimaculoides, assembly GCF_046866305.1. NCBI lineage: Eukaryota > Metazoa > Mollusca > Cephalopoda > Octopoda > Octopodidae > Octopus > Octopus bimaculoides. Next base: position 34,453,735 of record NC_142947.1, on the reverse strand, counting down.
GAGATATTTACTCTATATAAAGTAGTGGTTGACCCAATGGAAACCTATAACTAGAGACACGGATATCCCGCAGATAATGATCTGAAACAGGAATTGAAAAAGTATATATATATATAATTATAGTCTTTTCTTTGTTTTTATTAGTCGCAATTAATGAACAATAGTTTATTATTCAGATCGTTGTATCCGGGATAATACGGTTTGAACCAGACATTTTTTCAAAAATATTAGCTGAAGTTCTACTTCAGTTTTCAATTTTCTTTTTTTTTTTTTTTTTTTTTTGCAGAGATTGAATGTTCACGGAGAGAAAAAAAATTGTTAAACACGAAATTTTATTCCCTGCAGAAATTATTAAGTTAACAAAATGGGTCGGAACCAGCAGATATTTGTTGGAGTAGAGCGTGGCACAAAGAAGTCTTTTGGGATCTATTTTAAAACGGGGGCCACATTTTTCATTAATGTTTTACGTAGTGTTTTTGGTACCGAAAGACTTTCAAACTTCGTATACTTATCTATTTTGTGTTATAGAACAGAAAAATATTTTTGCATTCGAATTTATTTCATGTAAAAAATTGTCTTATTTCGATAATTTCAACCAAGTATTCAGTTGTTTATATTTACTCCTTCGGCTGATTAAGCGATGTAAAGCGTATTTAATCTCCATACCTTCGTTTTATTTGCTTTTTTCATTTTAAATTTGCTTTAACCCTAACCCTAACCCTAACCCTAACCCTAGGGTTAGGGTTAGGGTTAGGGTTAATTGTTTCAGAATCGTTTGTTTATGTAGTCGGCACTTAATGTATATCGGCTGAATGGACGTCAGTGATTGGTTGAAATTACAGAAATACGACAACTTTAACATGGAATAACTTATGGATTTCTTTTTTTTTAAAGAAGACTAAGAGAAAAAGATGTTTTATATGACACATTCTACCAGTGTTCCAAGTTTCAAAGTGTTTCGTTAATGAAAAATGTGGCCCCCGTTTTAAAAAAGATCCGTCTTTTGTTGTTAGAAAGGAAAAAATATAAATAAAAGAGAACATTAGAATCACTGAACCAGAAACACGTGTCCACGACTCTTCTCTAATCACCAGACAATAACTTTGTCCTTCTTTTTAAAGACATGTCAACTTTGGAGAAACTCTTGAATCTTGAGATTATCTCCTCGTCTGGATTTAATTACGATTTGGTAATTATGATACATCCTCTAGAGGCAGCGTTAATTTTAATAAATCAAGAATTTATGTTGTATGGTATTTGATGTACCTGTATTTGTCTAGGTACTAATGTAATTGGACCGTATATGCCTAAATATGCAAATTCAGAGGAAATCCATGCATGACGTGGTTCTACACGAAATAAATCATGTGGATCATGAAAATGCTAATATTTATAGCAAATCCATCGAATACTTTTGTAAGGAGGCTAAAATACAATAGAGGGACCAAACAATTTACAACAACTTCTGTCAGTATACGTAAGCATAAGCTACTTCAACATGAAACCTTGCCTCTTCAAAGTGAGGTGATTGATTTCAAAATGAGACATAACTTCAAAGTGAAATTAATTGTAGGAAAAAATAACATTAAGACATCATAACATCGTTTGTAATGTCAACAGTGTGCAATCTGAAATCGCGAATCTCATTTTGAAGTTATACGTGTTCATTTTGAAAGTATTGTTCTCATTTTGAAGTGATATTCTCTCTTATGAATTACAAATACTTTAAAGTTTGTCCTCCACATGACCTGCAGCGACTCCTTCAGGATTTTGCGCAACTTGAACACTCGTGGGTTGTCGCAGTACGAGTTTAATTCGTTCCATGACTGAGTTCGTTTTACAAATCAATTTTCCCCATTGGAATTAATTAAAATATGATTAATCCGTTTCAGCCCCCCCCCCCCCCAAAAAAAACACCCCCAAATGATTTTTTATGGGTTTTAAAACAGAAAAGGTGCAGTTACATGGAAAATGGCAATTATAAAAACACAATAAAAGATAATGAAAAAGAAGTATGTAAACTGGTTTTATTACTTTAATTACCTTTAAAGATTTGTGCCCGGGGAAGACGATGGAGCGGGAAGGAGGAGGATGGTTTGGAAGGAGATTCTCCTGCCATTAACACTTCAGAAAAAACAATTTCTGGTGTTTTCTCCCTCCGTTTAGTTTAGGCTTTTTGGACACACTTTCTTCACTTTTCACACTTGCAGGTCGTTTCATAAGAAACATATCAAGAGAAGTCTGCTTTTTTCCTGTCTTTCAAAATCTTACGAGAATGCGCCAGAGCAGTGTCATCAAATAAAGCAGCTGCACGACCTGTACGTAGATACTTTTTCAGGTTGATATTTTTTCTACAAATTCAGAAGAATACTGCCACTTTGTCAACACTTGTCACTCGTAGAGATAGGCTTCTCCGTTACACTGTCCTCTTCCGGGGAACCAATCTCTTCCACCGCATCCGAATGCTGTTGCTCCTGAAGCTGCAGGAGTTCATCTGTTGTCAGCTCCTCTGAGTATTCCTCAACGAGATCGTTAATGTTCCCATTGTCAACCTCGAGGCCCATGGACTTGCCAAGAGACACTATCTCCTCGACTACAGGTATCTCAGACTCAAACCCCTCGAAGTTTCTTTCGGATAGGCAGTCAGGCCACGGTTTCCTCCATGCAGAATTCTCCTCGTTACACTCTGCCGGGCCATGTTGATGATTTTCAGGCAGTTAACAATGTTGTAGTGCTCTTTCCAAAACTCACGAAGGGTTAGATTTATATTTTCGGTGAATTCAAAGCACCGATGAAATAGGTGTTTGGTGTACAATTTCTTAAAATTAGAAATCACCTGTTCGTTCATGGGCTGCAAGATAGGGGTGGTGCTGCGCGAAAGGTATAGAACTTTTATGAATTCAAATTCCTTCAGGATATCATCTTCGAAATTAGGAGGGTGAGCAGGAGCATTGTTGAGGATGAGGAGGGCCCTGAGAGGAAGATCGTTCTTCAGAAGGTATTTTTTCACTGCTGGTCCGAAGAATTGCCTGTTGACCCAGGCTTTAACGTTTGTAGCATCTCCTTCAGAATTTTGCGCGACTTGAACGCTCGTGGGTTGTCGGAATGGTAGACAAGGAGCAGCTTAATCTTCAAGTCTCCATTCGCTTTGGCACAAAGGGTGAGAGTTAACCTGTCTTTCATAGGCTTGTGGACTGCTATTTTCTTCTCCTCTGCAGTTATATAGGTTCTTTTGGGCATTTTTTTCCAATAAAAAAAAAGCCAGTTTCATCACAGTTGAATACCTATTGTGCGATGTACCCCACGGATACGATGAGCTGACGGCATTCATGCACGAAATCCTCAGCTGCCATCGTGCAATTTTTCCATCTCTTCAGAGAGCCTGGGGACACCCTTTTCTGTTGTAAAGGCCTTAATCTCGTCCTCTTTATTCAGGATGGTGCAAATCGTCGACGTGTTTCGGTCGTATTGACTTGCTATGTCCACTACGCCCACTCCTCTCTCATGTTTATCAATGATTTCCTTCTTCAATTCTATCGCAATCAGCTCTTCCTTCTTCTTAGCACTGTCCTTTGCACTAACCTTCTTAGGACCCATGGCTAACACAACTAATTATAAAATAATAACAAGCAAAAAACTCCCCCAAACTCCGCACAAAATAGAAAAAATAACACTAGGAAAAACACAACAGGGATGCTGTCACAACGAGATAAATTCGTTAACTGAGCGAGTGGAGGCTGCGCCTGTGGGGAGAGCGCTGACTAACGGTCGCTTGTATGAAACTCGCTCGTATTGCGGATGTCCACTCGTACTTCAAAACAAAAGTTTGCACGAGCCTCGGCTCGTACAGCAAATTACTCGTACATTGGTGCACTCGTACTGCGAGGTTCTACTGTACTATTTTTCAATGACATTGGAAGGAATTTATGTGGAGAGAAAATGAAAGCGGTGACAAATTGACAAGTGCTGCATGTTTCCGTACAAAAACAATCAAGTACCAAATGTTAATTTTTAATTCTCTCAACTTGCATTAAATCTTATTCGTATCATCTTAATATATGACGTCATCCCATAAATAATGTCCGAAATATCATATATGTAATTTCTAACAAATTTTACAGTATTCTAAAAAGTCAAATGATATTTATTCGTGAACCTACAGTTCTGCACATGAAAAATTCAGCGCATCGTTTTTGTGTGTATATAAAATTTGATTATGGACGTTAAATGATGTATACATAATCAAAAATGGAATTGAAGCACCAAATTCTTTCGTAAAATATTTTATTGAAACTGTTACCTGAATACTACGCTCTGTCCATTGATTGTAATAACGGGTTGGGTGAGGAATAATGTTAGAAGTTCGGTTCGCAACTTATTTCGGGCTTAATCTCACTACACGGGCCGACCAATGCCTTGCAAGTGGATTTAGCAGATGAACACTGTGGAAGCCCATCGTATATCAACATACACAAGTGTGCTCCACCCGACTCTGTTTCCTCATAACTTACTCTTTACTTGTTTCAGTCATTTGACTGCGGCCATGCTGGAGCACCGCCTTTAGTCGAGCAAATCGACCCCAGGACTTATTCCTTTATAACCCTTGTACTTATTCTATCGGTCTCTTTTTGCCGAAGCGCTAAGTTACGGGGACGTAAACATACCAGCATCGGCTGTCAAGAGATGGTGGGGGGACAAACACACACAAAAACACTCATACATACATATATATATACACACATATATATATATATATATATATATATATATATATATATATATATATATATATATATATATATATATATATATATATATACGACGGGTTTCTTTCAGTTTCCGTCTACCAAATCCACTCATAGGGCTTTGGTCGGCCCGAGGCTATAGTAGATGACACTTGCCCAAGGTGCCACGCAGTGGGACTGAGCCCAGAACCATGTGGTTGGTAATCAAGCTACTTACCACACAGCCACAGCTGCGCCTAACTTGGATATTTTTTTGATGAAATTTTCTACAAATCCGCTTCAAATGGTGTAGATTCTGATTATATAAGAATTTGATGTAAAAAAAAAAAAAGAAAAATTCCGAAAGTAGGAAGAGGACTTTCGGAGATTTCACCCGAGTTGGCTTTGTTTCCTCCTAACTTTCAGAAAAATGGCCATGTTTTAATGAAATTTTCTACAAATATTTTTCAGATGGTGTAGATTACGATTATATCAGAATTTAATATGAAAAGAAAGAAAAGAAAAACGGTGGGTTCTCACAAATACATACTAATGCACATCACATATATCTGCAAAATGAAACTTGGAATTTCTAAAGAAAATTGTAATGTGCCAGTCAGTAAGTATGTGTGTGAACCAACCATTTTATTATTATTTTTTTTCATATTAAATTCTGAAATAATTGTAATTTGCACACTGTGAAAGGTATTGATGGAGAATTTCGTAAAACAAAAATCAAAACAAAACATTTTTCTGAAAGATATGAGGAAACAAAGTTGTGTGTTTGGGTGGTGGTGCACATTTGTGTTGGTATACCCCTATATCTATATGTATGTCTCTATGTATACATGTGTGCGTATGCGCTTGTTTTTGTATTTGTCTCCACGCCACTTGATAATCTGTGTTGGCTTGTTTTACATCTTGTAATTAGCTGTTGAGCAAAAGAGGCGGATAGAATAAGAACTAGAATAAAAAGGAAATAGCACTGTGGTCGATTCGATCGACTAAAGCCTTCGAAGCGAGATCGCAGTCAAATGACGGAAGCACGTAAAAGAATAAATCATAAATGAGTCGGGAAATTTGTTATAACTGGAAATAACGCATTTTTGCGTGTAGCAGCTTCCATAGATTTCATTCTCATTAGAAAACTTCTACCGTTGCACACTAGTTTATAAACAACCACCCAAACAAGCTTTAGCGCACTTCATTGTTAACCAGTGGATCTGCTGACTCTTCCCTCATTTATCACGATGTCTACAATGTGTGGAGGATTGTCTGAGAAAAAAGATATTAATGATGAGGTTAAAGGATTATGCGATGAAGTGAGTTATTTTTTTTATATTTTCGATAATTTCATTTAATCATTACCCTTCTTACCTAATTTTCATCGAACAGATGTAACCACCCCCGTTTTTTTATTATCATTGCTTCAGACATTGTATATGCAGGACAAACAAATTTTTATTTCTCTATTTCAATCTGAATTAAGAAGAAGCATTCGACTACCTCTTCTATCAATCTGAGCGACGACGTAACGGCTTCTGGTTTGTTGGCTTGTATACCTATCATTAGGATTATTAAGGTGGCAAGCTCGTAGAATCGTTAGGGAGTCAAAATACCTAGCAGAATTTCTTATTCTTATTCGTAGAATCGTTAGGGAATCGGACAAAATACTTAGCAGCATTTCTTCTGGCTTTTTACGTTCTGGGTTCAAATTCCGCCTAGGTTGACTTTGCCTTTCATCCTTTCGGTGTCGATAAAATAAATACCTGTTGGACACAGTTGTCGATATAATCAACATACACCCTCCTATGTGCCAGAATTCGAAACCATTAACCTGTTATTGTTATTAAAGATCGCCTACGCAGCGGTATATATGTACCTTAAAAAAAACAAAAAAACAATGATCACCTTAAAAACCATCGAAGTTGTAGTCCGCATCTGTGTAGAGTTTAAAATTATCTAGTTCGTTACAAATTCTGATTTTTCGGGTGTGTAGATTCTTCGGGGAAAATAGAGAAATAGATAAAAGGGTATGGCGTTAGTATGATCAAAATTAAACAAAAACAGCGGTAACAACTGTACCTCGAAGGTAGCTGATAGAAGATATTCAGTCGATGTTCTGGCGAAGGTAAAGCGCGTGCACACCACCCATTTCCGATGTTTTTTTTATTAATATTTTTCCAAAATTTTTCGGATTTCTATGTTTCCGATATAGGAGAATACGATCCTGCCCCAAAAGGTGAAATTTTGTGGTAATTTAGTCAGCAGTCCGTTGTTAATCCTCGAACTTTCTTGGATAGATTAATCTTGTAAATATTGTTTATCTTTTACTTGTTTCATTCATTGAACTGTGGCCATCCTGGGGCACCTCATTGAAGGGTTTGGTCGAATTAATCGACCCCATACTTATTTTGGTAATTTTTTTACCAGTACCTGTTCGGTGATGTAGTTAATGTATATATGTAATTTTGTGGCTGTCCGTTCGATAATTTCTAAGTTTTAGGTGGACACACATAACAAAAAAACTTTCATTAGATTTCATTTTATCAACCCTGGCGGGAGGGGGTTAGTATAATGAAATACGAGTGAAATTGGGTTCGGTAGGATTTGAAACCAGAACATAAAGATCCGGGACATTTTTTCCGACGAGACTTTTTTCAGACGCACTAAGGTAATAGTTTTCAACCTGGGGTCCGCAGAGGTAGTACTGGAGATCCGTAAACTAAATTCAAAATTTCATGTATATAAATATTACATAATGACAAGCATGTTAAGAGGGGTCCGTGGGAAAACTCATTTAAATAAAGGGGTTAGGAACCACTGTTAGGAACCACTGCATTAGAGATTCCGCCAATTCACCACCAGGTAACAAACGGCCCTCTTATTTCCAGGATAGAAATTCCGAAGGATTTGATCCTTTTAGGAAAATATAGGAAGCATAAGTCGACGGTATTTGATTTAATAAATGTAATATTAAAAACCTCACTTGCCAACCGCATGGTTTCAGGTTCAGTCCCACTGCTTGACACCTTTTGCTATAGCCCCGGGCCGACCAAAGCCTTGTGAGTGAATTTGGTAAACAGAAACTGAAAGAAGCTGTGGTATATATTTAAGTGTGTATACAGGTAATCTTCCAGTTTAGGGAGGTAAAAAAAGTAAATAAAAATACAATGGAAATAACGTCTTACTAGTATTATCCGTACTACTCTGAAATGTGTTTTTTTTTTGTTTTTTTTAGCTGTTTCTAAATAAATCACACACGTGATTGAAGTTAACTGTTTATATATAAATCACACACGTGATTGAATATCATAGTACTGGCTGCGCAACAACTTGTGGTAATCTTCCAAATACTAGTAAGACGTTAAGTTATTTCCCTTGGATTTTTATTTACTTTTTAACCTCCCTAAACTGGAAGATTACCTGTATATATATATATATGTATTTATTTGTGACTGTCCTCCCACCGGTTGACAACCGGTGTTGGTTTGTATACGTCCCCGTAACTACGATTCAGCAATGGCCAATTGTTTTGTTTTATAAAGCAAGAAATCCATTTAACTTCGAGTAATTACACATATTTCCGTAGAGGAGAGAGAGAGAGTAGAGTGTAAGAGAGAGAAGAGGATGACAGAAAAAGAAAGAATAAAGTGTAAGAGAGAGAAGAGGATGGGAGTAGAAAGAGAGAGGGGATAGAGAGAGAGAGAGAGAGAGGCATTTGATAAAATTAGGAGAAATAATTGTAGAACAAATGAATGACACTGCTATACTCTTATACTCTCTCCCTCACATTACTTTTTTTCTCGCTCTCCCCTCTCTATCTCTTACTCTTTCCCTCCCTCTCTCTATTTCTGTCTATCTCTTTCACTCTTTCAAAACCACTGGACGAAACCGATATTTTTTTTCTTGAACAAGTGACAGTGATAATTAGCTAAGATGGATGAGATAGACAGGATAGAACAGATAGATAAGATAAACAGATAAAATAGATTAGAGGGATTAGATAGATGAGATAGATAAGATAGATTATAGATTAAATAGATTAGATACATAAGATGATATAAATTAGATAGATTATATAGGTAAGATTATAGGTTAGATTAAATGCATGAGATAAATTAGATAGATAAGATAAGATAGATTAGATTAGATACATGAGATAAATTAGATAGATAAGATAGATTATAGATTAGATGGATTAGATTAGACACATAAGGTGAGATAGATTAGATAGATAAGATAGTTTCTACAGTTGGGTACCCTTCCTAATGCCAACCATTTATCAGAGTGTACTTGGTGCTTTTTACATGGCATCAGTACCGGTGGGGTTGACAAGTACCTTCAAAATAAGGTCCCTCAACTGAATGGAGTACAGACTGGAGGAATAAGGAACTAGGATAGAGGGAGAGGAGCAGGTGTCTTGCTGAAGTGATGAATACATGGGTTGCCTACCTGGAGAAAGAGAGAGAGAGAGAGAGAGATGTGGGGTGTTGGTACAACGTGAATAAAAGACAGAATAAGATAGAAGAGCAGAAAAGGTGGACATGTAGGTAAAAACAGTGAGCGAAAATAATGTGACAGATGATTAGAAATGGGGAATGAGTTGGATGCAGAAAATATTAGTTCAGTGTAGGGAGAAGTGAAGAAAATAGGATAACAAAAGATTGATGGAAGAATGGGTGTCAGATGAGCTGTGGGGGAGGGCTTGACAGAGCCTTGATTCTGCGGAGATGGACAGGTCTTCTCCAGCACAGCATAATGTCATTCGTTTCGGTCTCCCATCATCTTCTCTGAGAGTTTCAACATCTAGAGGTCAGTCTTCATTACTTTGTCCTAATGTGTTCCAAGATCTATAGCTCCACTTGTTCCTTCCACATTTAGTGATTGCCACTCCTTTATACAGCTATTCTCAACCATACACATCACATTCATCATCATCATCATCATCATCAATTAATGTCCACTTTCCATGCTGGCATGGGTTGGACGGTTTGACTGAAGACTGGTCCCATCTAATTTCACAAGGTTTCTACAGCTGTAGAAGCCATGTACAGGGATGCTGTCAGTAAGGTGAGGGTTGGCAATGAGTACAGTGAAGAATTCTGGGTAGAGGTAGGGGTCGACCAAGGTTCAGTCCTCAGCCCTCTCCTATTTATCATAGTCCTCCAAGCAATAACACAGGAATTCAAGACAGGTTGCCTCTGGGAACACCTCTATGCTGATGACCTTGCCCTAATTACTGAGTCACTATCAAAACTAGAGAAGTTTCAGGTGTGGAAGCAAGGATTAGAATTGAAGGGCCTGTAGAAAAGGCGTAGGTAGAAACTCTATAAGATGTACCCAGTGTAAGCTATGGACACATAAGAGGTGCAGCAATATCAAAAGAAGGCTAACTAGGAAGATAGTTTTTGTATGTGGCAGATGCTCAGGAGCAATAAACACTGAAAATGTGCAAGAGAACAACTTCTGCCACATTCCAGGGAGAAAAACTAGAAGTAGTTGATAGCTTCCGTTACCTAGGTGACCAAGTCAGGAGTGGGGGAGGGTGTGCTGAAAGTGTAGCTGCTAGGATAAGAATAGCCTGGGCAAAGCTCAGAGAGCTCATACCTCTGCTGGTGTCAAAGGGCCTCTCACTCAGAGTAAAAGGCAGACTATGACGCATGTGTATGAACAGCCATGCTACATGGCAGTAAAACATGGGCCATGACTGCTGAGGACATGCGTAAACTTGCAAGAAATGAAGCCAGTATGCTCCGATGGATGTGTAATGTCAGTGTGCATACTCGACAGAGTGTAAGTACCTTGAGAGAAAAATTAGACCTAAGAAGCATCAGTTGTGGTGTACAAGAGAGACAATTGTGCTGGTATGGTCATGTGGCGAGAACGGATGAGGATAGCTGTGTGAAAAGTGTCAGATCCTAGCGGTTGAGGGGACCTTTGGAAGAGGTAGACCCAAGAAGACCTTGGATGAGGTGGTGAAGCACGACCTTCGAACATTAGGCCTTACCGAAGCAATGACTAGTGACCGAGACCTTTGGAAATATGCTGTGCGGGAGAAGACCCGGCAAGCCAAGTGAGACCATAATCCGTAGCCTCTGCCAGGGGTGTAGCCAGCCCACTTATTCGTACCTTTACTTCATTGGGCACTAAACTCTGCTTGCGAAGACCTGTTGGGGCAAATATTGAAAGGGAGAGAAGAAGAATAAGGAAAGGATTGGAGAGAAAAACAGAAAGGATGAAGAACAAGAGAGGGAGAGAGATAGTAGAAGAGTGTGCATAGTAATTATTAAGATAAAACTTACTTGGAAAAGGATGCGTGGCGTTTGATCATATAATAATATAAATATATAGATATACTCTTTTTACTCTCTTTTACTCTTTTACTCTCTTTTACTCTTTTAATTGTTTCAGTCATTTGACTGTGGCCATGCTGGAGCACCGCCTTATTTGATCAAATTGACCCCAGGACTTATTCTTTGTAAGCCTAGTTCTTATTCTATCGTCTCTTTTGCTGAACCACTAAGTTACGGGGTCGTAAACATGCCAGCATCGGTTGTCAAGCGATGTTGGGAGGACAAACACAGACACACAAACATACACACACACACACACACACATATATATACACACACACACACACACATATATATATATATATATATATATATATATACACACACACACACACACACACACATATATATATATATATATATATATATATATATATATATATATATATATATATATATATATATATATACATATATATATATATATATATATACATATATATATATGGTGCCACATAGAGAACACTGGTGTTGGTGCCACCTAAAAAGCACTGATAATGGTGTCACATAAAGAGCACCCAGTACACTCTAAAGTGGTTGGTGTTAGGAGGGGCATCCAGCTGTAGAAACCTTGCTAGAACAGACAATGGAACCTGGTACAACTCTCTGCCTTGCCAGCTCTTGTCAGGCCATCCGACTCATGCCAGCATAGAAAGCAAGCATTAGATGATGATGATTTGGCTCTCGAGCCAATGCTACAGAAGAAGGAACTTTCCAGGGGCATCCATTCTGAGCTGGGATAGATGAGAACTGCTTCAGCATTTGCGGATGCTACCACAGTAAAGGTATCAGACTCCAAGGAAGTAAAAGTAGTCAAGTCCCATTGTAAAGGAATATGGGGAGCAAAGATAAATCTGGTCAGTGAACTTGTGGCTTAGCACTTGTCAAACAACATAATAGATTGTTGGACAGTTAAATTGCTCAGGGGATGATCTGGTCCATCATCATCATCATTTAGCATCCGTTGTCCGTGCTGGCATGAGTTGGACAGCTTGACCAGAACTGGCAAGCTGAGGGAGCACGGTTTGGCATGGTTTCTACAGCTGGATGCTTTTCCTAATGCCAACTACTGCAAGAGTGTAATGGGTGCTTTTACATGCCACCGGAATGGGTACCAGTTGCATGACACTAGTATCTGCCACGAATAGAATTTCACTTGGCTTGATGGGTCTGTCTTCTACTCAAGCACAGTGTATTGCCACTGGTCTCGGTCACTTTTCATTGCCTCTGTGAGGCCCAGCGCTCGAAAGGTACTTTATACGTGCCATCGGCACAATATGAATAAATATCCATTAAATTTGACAGAGTAATCAGTGTTAAAGGGTTAAAGCAGCAAGCTGGCAGAATTGTTAGAGCATCAGGAAAACTGCTTGGCAATATTTTCTCTGATCTTTACATTTTGAGTTCAAATCCTACTGAGGTCAATTCTGCCTTTCATCCTTTTGGGGTTAATAAAATGATATTCAGTCAAGTGTTGGGGACAATGCTTGGCCATGCCGGCAAGTTAGGCAGTTCCTACCTTGAATAAAATAGATCGATAGCAACATTTTCCTTTTATGGCAAAATATGCACCTAATTCAATAAAATTATGAAGGTTACTCTGATTACTATACATAAAATACAAAATATATTATTTTTTTGTAGATTAGGTTGGTATCATTCAACCCTGATTTTTAATCTCCTACAACACCGTTTTCTTTACATGCTATAAAGGCAGAAGTAAATCTGTCTTCAACTCGGTCACACATCTGTGTTTCGCTTATTTTTTGTGTATTTGACTGCATAAAGGTCGCCAACTGCCTACCTTGAGTAATTACTGACAAGTTGATACCATTGCCTGGAGCAATGGTATCAACTTACCCTTCTCCTTAAAATTGCAGGCCTTGTACCAAAATTTAAAATTATTGTTATCATTATAGGTACAGCCATGGCTGTGTGGTTAAGAAGTTTGCTTCCCAACCACATGGTTTCAAATTCAGTCCCACTGTGTGGCACCTTGAGCAAGTGTCTTCTGCTGTAGCCTTGGGCTGACCAAAGCCATGTGAGGGGATTTAGTAGACAGAAACTAAAAGCCCATCATCTATACATGTGTGCGCGTGCATGTGTGTGTCTTTGTGTCTGTGTTTGTCCCCCACCATCACTTGACAATTTGTGTTGGTGTGTTTACATTCCTGTAACTTAGCGGTTCGGCAAAAGAGCCTGATATAATGCAAAAATATCCTAAAAAACTGCTACTCAGAGTTTCCTGTTCCCGTTCATCAGACGGTTGTGATTAAGAATGGGACAAGAATTAAGGTTATATTTTCTTCGATTTTACACAAAATGATATTCAATTTTATATCACCATTTCTTAAAAAAGAAAACGTTAGTTGAAACAACCAATGAAATGAAACCAAATTCAAATGTGTATCTGTCAATGTAAATTGTACAATATATTTACACATATAACTTTAATTCTTGTCCCATTCTTAATCACAACTGTCTGATGAATAGGAACGTGAAAATCTGAGTAGCAGTTTTTCGTGGTATTTTTGCAGTTTTAATAATAAAGTATATATATGTATTGCCAGGGCCCCTGGACTGGCTCTTGTGCGGGTGGCACATAAGATGTACCATCCTGAGCGTGACCGTTGCCAGTACCGCCTGACTGGCCTTGTAGGGTTTTCGAGCGAGATCATTGCCAGTGCCCCTGGACTGGCTCTTGTGCGAGTGGCACATAAAAGACACCATTTCGAGCGTGGCCGTTTTCGTGCGGGTGACACGTAAAAGCACCCACTACACTCTCTGAGTGGTTGGCGTTAGGAAGGGCATCCAGCTGTAGAAACTCTGCCAAATTAGATTGGAGCCTGGTGTAGCCATCCGGTTGCACCAGTCCTCAGTCAAATCGTCCAACCCATGCTAGCATGGAAAGCGGACGTTAAACGATGATGATGATGATGATGATGATATATATATATATACATATATATATATATATATATATACATATATATATATATATATATATATATATATATATACATATATATATATATATTACATATATATATACATATATATATTATATATATATATATATACATATATATATATATATATATATATATACATATATATATATATATATATATATATATACACATATATATATATATATATATACATATATATATATATATATATATATATATATATACACATATATATATATATATATATATATATATATACACATATATATATATATATATATACATATATAATATATATATATATATATATATATATATATATATATATATATATATATATATATATATATATATATATATATATATATATATATATATATATATATATATATATATATATATATATATATATATATATATATATATATATATATATATATATATATATATATATATATATATATATATATATATATATATATATATATATATATATATATATATATATATATATATATATATATATATATATATATATATATATATATATATATATATATATATATATATATATATATATATATATATATATATATATATATATATATATATATATATATATATATATATATATATATATATATATATATATATATATATATATATATATATATATATATATATATATATTTATATAT